>NC_047066.1:21034013-21337593 GCF_902459465.1 Asterias rubens | reverse complement strand
ATGAAGTCGCTGCTGTACGCGCGTGCGCAATACACGACGCGTCGTACATCATGATATACTTGTATCTAGGTACAGCCGACCTACATGTGTACATTGTACATGTGTACATATTATAATTTGTATTACGTGATCATTTTTTATTCCTGTTTTAATATTACGGGCAGTGCTAGTGAGTGGCATCAAAAACAATGGCGAAACTTGGAATTTGTAGAGATTTCATTCACAACTCATCTAGAACTATTTGCCGATCTAACAATGGGCTGTTTTCACATCGATTGAAGACAACATCAGCCCCCGCTGCTGCTTCAAAGATGGCATTTGGCGTTGGGAACGGCAGTAACGGGACGACCGTGTTGGAAGGGAAAGTCACCGTGGGGGATTCTGAGCGAGCGACCCCGGCTGAAGATGGGACAATGTCCAGTGGATTAGATCTTGCATTTTGTGACAGTCGAGAGGCATACAAGAGCAAGACTACTATTGAAGTTGCACGGGCATTACTGGTGTTCAAGTTGTGCCAGTTTGACAGTCTTGTGACGTACAACAGGGAGGTATAATTCATATGTTTTGTTGTCTTTTTTCACCATCATACAAAAATTGAAGATCATCGATGGAATACATGTAAAAATGTAGGGGAAAATGTAGTCGTAGACCCAGTGACTGGGGCGCTGTTTTCCTTTTTTTCGAAATTTTTACATTATCGGTCATGGCCGATAATGTCAAAATTTCGCAAAGAGGAATCTAGCTAGTCGATAATGTCAAAATTTCGAAAAAAGGAATGGGGGGTGGGGGGATATATAGGGCCCAGTCACTGGGTCTGGAATACATGCATCCTGAAGTTCTCTAATCTCTGGTCATGTTGCTTCCTCTAAAAAGTCTAATGCTCTATCTTCTATTCTACCTTTGCTGTTGCATCCCTTCTTATAGCCCCACTTGTGTGGCCAAGGATAACGGATTCAGCTGTCCTTCCAGCGGATTCAGCTATCCTTGGCTACACAAGTGGGGCTACCCTTCTTAATCTTACAATAGGCCTACATCCCTCTTGCAAGGTGCATGCATCCTTCTAATGTCAAGTATGGCCCAGGTTGGTCTCCTCCCTAGCCGCTAATGACAATGTCAAGTACATCATGCGTGTCAATTTACAACTGTTTTATTACTTTAGTTGTGGTGTCATGACAAAAACTGTCCGCTGGCAATAAGTGTCCGCTGAGCATGCGCAGTATACCCCGGACACTATTTGGCACGGATTACGCGACAAATAGTGTCCGCCCAACAAATAGTGTCCGGGCGCCATGCTGCGCCGTGCTGATTATTTATAATCAAATACAACCTAGAATGCGTTCAAGTAAATACAAGCCAAGTAAAAAAAAAGACGAACAGAACACTTACTCGCAATCAAAAGTATGTCAAGATTAGTATTTTACTTTAAGTAATTAAAAAGTACAGGTTAAAAAATACGAATGAAAGTGCTAAATGATCAATAATACGAATATTTATAATCAAATACAAAAAGCAGGAAAGCGTTACAAAAATGTAAAATAAAATGTTAAAAATGAAGCAAGGCATGCAATGATGATGCACGCTAACCGCAGACACTATTTAGCAAGCGTCTGTAAACAATGTGACGTCATAGACGCTTGACCAATCAGAACGCAATATGCTAATGAGCGGACACTTATGCCAGCGGCCAGTTTTTGTCATGACAGTGGTGTGATGTGGTGGGATGGGGCCACATTTCACTCATGAAGGACATGGCTCACTGCATTCATACTGTAGGGTGAATCTTGTGTACAAAGGGAATTCGGTGATTACAATTAATTGTATTTTACGCGTGGGTAAGCAGGGTGAACTACACTGCTGCTAAGGTTTTCTATCGCATGATTAGAACCTAGGGGCCTAAATGGGGGGTGCTAGATTCTTTTTTTCGGAATTTTTACCAAAATTGGCTAGATGACCGATAATGTAAAAATTTTGAAAAAAAGGAATCTATCGTCCCAGTTTACTAGGTCTAGGCCATAGCAAGCTATAGCTATAGTAGTAGCCACTGCACTGGTCAGTTTTGTTATGGTGAGTAATTACCATGATCGAAGGTATTCCAACCTCCCTTTAAAGACACTGGACACTACTCAAAATAA
The DNA here is from genome assembly GCF_902459465.1 of Asterias rubens. NCBI lineage: Eukaryota > Metazoa > Echinodermata > Asteroidea > Forcipulatida > Asteriidae > Asterias > Asterias rubens. The sequence goes on along the minus strand of NC_047066.1, from coordinate 21,335,461 downwards.
ATATTAGCACAACACCTCTCTTGTAATGAGTAATGGGGAGAGGTTGATAGTATAAAATATTGTGAGAAACGGCTCCCTCTGAAGAAATGTAGTTTTAGAGAAAGAAGTAATTTTCTGCGAATTTGATTTCGAGTACTCAGATTTAGAATTTGAGGTCTCGAAATGAAGCATCTGAAAGCCATAACTTCATGTGACAAGGTTGTGTTTTTTTCCTTTCATTATGATCTGTTGACCAATTGAGCTCAAATTTTCACAGGTTTATTATTTTATGCATGTTGAGATACGCCAAGTGAAAAGACTGGTGTTTGACAATAACCAATCATGTCCAGAGTCTTTAACTATTATCGAAGGTGAGCCCTATGTAATATATTAAAGAAAAACAAAAGGGAAAATAAGAATAATTTGCAACTTGCTTGGTGCTTACCAGCATAATTTGCTTTTTAAGACAGTGCCCTTTAAAGTGGCAACCTTGCTTAAAAAATATCCATGGATCAGGCTTGTAATCCTATAGCATTAAATTTAGACTCACTCAGCTAAGACCTCAGAGAACTTTAAAAACTGAAAAACAATATTTTGTTAAAATGTTAGCGTGTTGAGAGACCTGTTTTCAAATCTGGAGCAAAGTTAAGTCGGATGATCACCAAATTTGTTGTACAGACTGTTTGCTTTATAAATACTGATATTTACACATGCTGATAACACAATACAAATGCAAACACTATACACACTCATAGTCTGTGTAAATAATGTTGCATCATATTTTATTTGGTTTCCAATAAATGTTTATCGAGACATGATGTCATATTATAAGCTTTTACGGGTTAACATTGTAAAGAAATCAACAGTTCAAGAATAGCAGTTTCCCTGTAGTAGTATTTATAACCAGTGATTTGTAGCTATAAGCCTTATGTAAACCAATTTACTAGGCATGCAATTTTTGGACAGATTTCTTCTTTTTCTTTTCAAAACATTGCCATAGAAACTGAAAAACACTACAAAAATTTGCATTATTTCTGTCATTATGTGTTCGGTACACCAAGGGCGAGCGGTGCAACAAAATTATTCATGTATAAATATATATGCCAGCTTAAATGCCTGCACCGCCCATCGTGGCTACAACTCTGGTTACAGCATGGTTACAGGGCCTAACTATATTTATAGTGTATTGTCGTGTATTGTCTTGTTTTTAGTGTATATTTATAGTGTATTTATAGTGTATTGCCGTATATCAACAGCTGTCAATGGCCTTATACATTTAGTGGTTGTTTATTAGATGATGCTTTTCCTAGGTTCGATTCTGTCAATGATTTTAAAGGAGCTGTGGCACCATGATCAAAGATGGCTTGTTGCTGTTATGAACTAGCTCTCTCAGACCCCTCACCCAGTTACTGCACACCCCACCCTCCCTCTAAATCAATGGAGAACACAACACATTTGGTGTGTGTATTATTTAAGAGGCCTTGAAGTTTTAAACCTTGTTATATATTCACAAGATTAGGGACTCTGCAAGTGGTTGTTATGAAAAGCAGACACTAAGCTTTGTCCTTGAGTTAATTTGACTTACATAAAGGCCTCAAAGGAAGGTGGTTCTTTCTTAAAAGATTAAGTTAGCCAAAGAATACATTTCCTTTGTGATTCCTCTATGCAGATAATGAATTGTTCTTTGTGATTTCTCTATGCAGATAATGAAGTTCTCTCGCAAGATCCTTGGCAAGCGTCTCTTTGAGCTAGCGATGCGTTCGACATTCTACGGTCACTTTGTGGCTGGACAAGATCAACAATCACTGAAACCCACTATTGACCGTCTGTCGCAGTTTGGTGTGGGCGCCATCTTGGATTATAGTGTAGAGGAGGATATAACTCATAATGAGGCTGTGGAAGCAGAAATGGAGTAAGGACTGAAGTTGGTTCGTTCGGAGCGGGAATAGAAAAAGGGATTGAAATTGAGGCTTGATTTTAGGCTCAAAAGGCCAGTGTTTTTTAGAGTAGGCCAGTAAACTCATGAACGGACAAGTCTTCTGGTCTTATTTAACAAAAAATAGAATAAATAAAAGTTGTTTACCAATGCGTCGTTTCAGTTTTTTAACTACATGTCATTTGCAGTAACATGCCTGATGAAAGGGCAAGGGCATCGATGGTCTTTTCTCCTTTGTAAAGGGCACCTCTATTTGGACATTTGATGGGGCATCAAGGCAATGACCAGGGGCAATGGCAGCAATTACCTATGTTGCCTCCTTGAAGTAGGCCTAAGCCTGTGTAGTATACTTGCATGTGTTTTGCCATCAGTGTTTACAGTTTGGCACAGCTTTAATCCTTATTTCTTCTGTTATGTTTCAGTTCTTGTGTATCTCACGCTAGTGATGAAAGCCAAGGTAACTACAAAAACTTCAAAATCTAAAAACAATTGCCTTTGAGAAATGCTTTGAGAAGTGTTCTGTTAGATTGAACATTGCAGAGCTATATTTCTTGGCTTAGTTCTATATCGGTACTTTGTGGCACTCTGTGGTTCATATGCATACCCAGTGCCAGCTATACAAACAGTAGCCTTGATCAAGGCGCTCCAGCCAGCCGCGACCTGCAAAGTCCCAGTCCCCGTCATGGAATTCCTCCAGTGCACCCCCCCCCCCCCCCCCCGATACATAACACATTGCATAAAATACTTGTACAGCATATGTACACATACGTACTGTAATGTACATGTACAATCTGACTACGCTATACTGTTCTCGCTGTACAATGTACAGCACAAACAATGCATACGTTGTTCGTGTATACACTGCGTGCAGTTTTTGTTGCCGAGCCGCGCACGGGGCCGGGGCACACTACGCCAACAGCCTTGAATCAAGGCTATAAAAACAGTAGAAACCCATGCACAGTGCATGGGAGGTACTTTGCGGCAGTCTTTGGTACTAGCGTTTTAGGTTTCCTCGGGCTTTCAAGTTAAATACAGTGATTGAGTTTTGTTTTTGGGGTATCCTTTAAAGACAGTGGACACTATTGATAATTGTCAAAGACTAGTCTTCACAGTTGGTGTATCTCAACATACGCATAAAATAACAAACCTGTGAAAATTTGAGCTCAATCGGTCGTCGAATTTGCGAGATAATAGTGAAAGAAAAAACACCCTTGTCACACGAAGTTGTGTGCTTTCTGATGCTTGATTTCGAGACCTCAAATTCTAAACTTGAGGTCTCGAAATCAAATTTGTGGAAAACTACTTCTTTCTCGAAAACTACGTCACTTCAGAGGGAGCTGTTTCTCACAATGTTTTATACCATCAACCTCTCCCCATTACTTGTAATCAAGAAAGGTTTTATGATGATAATTTTTAGTAATTGCCAATAGTGTCCACAGCCTTTAACAACAAACTTTGTTTCATTATTCCTCAGAGAAGCATCTGAAGCAGTTCCAGGCGAACCGTGAGTTTGCCGACCGAAGGACGGATGTTGCCAGTGCAAGAACCTACTTCTATGAAGATGAGGAGAAGTGTGATGATAACCTGAAGACATTGCTAGATTGTGTAGATGTTGCAAGTAAGTTCATAACAAATGGCCAAATGGTTAAAAGCATAGAATTCAAGTTCTTGTGGTTAAGTCATCGAAGTGTGGGTTCAAATTCAGGGTGTGACGCTTATGCCCTTGAGCAAGATACTTTACTATAATTGCTTCTCTTCACCTGGTGGGTATAAATGGGTACCTGCGAGGGGTTAGTTTGATATTGTGTTAGTTAAGTCTTTCGAGCGCTACGGTTGCCCAGGTTGTTTACTCCCAGGGAGCTAAGAAAGATTAAAGGAGTATTATTGGCCCAATGACCAGGGCACTAATGTAAAGCGCATTGAGATGGTTATTGTGAAATGTGCTTTATAAGAACTATGTATTGTTATAATTATTATTAGGCAAACTTTAAATCCCTAATTTGTTGACCAAGGGAAGTCACCTTTGAACTTGTGTATGCCTTGGTAACAGTTTTAGTTTGAAGCATTGGTTTGAAGCAATACAGTTTAGAATTGTGCACTGTTAGCAGTTGTTAATAGATAGTGCTTTTATCATTGGTGTTTAGGTGCGACTTCAAAAGATGGTTTTGCTGCTGTGAAGTTTACTGCTCTTGGTAGACCACAGATGTTGGTAAGTGAAATAAAATCTGATGGTGTGGTGTTTGATTTATGCAGATAATTAATTGGACCATGGAAAGACTATGGCCCCCTAGCAGAATTTAACCCAGGTCCAAGAGGTGAAAGCTGAAGAAAGAAACCACTACCCCAATTGATCCCAAATTAATGAAGACAACAAAGTTTTTTTTTTAGAATTTGGATCTACCGTAACCAACCCTCAGTCTTAATTTATTACTTTTCAAAACCATTAAAATTTAAGGTCATCTACCCTAATCATTTTATATTTAAAAAAAAAAGTGTGATAAAAGTGAACTTAAAACAAATAGCGACATATAGGTCTGGGGTAAGTAAGAGCTTTGAGTTCCCAGCCTACAGACAGGCAGACAAACGATAGACATACATGCAAAGACAGCACATAAACAGGATCTTATAAAAAAGTATATCTTGACGTCTTTTGCATTCCCAGCTGAACTTGTCGGAGGTCCTAGTTCGGACTCGTCAGGTTTTTATCCAGATGGCAGGAAGGGCAGATTCCCTGATGGATCTCAAGCTGACTAAGGAGCAGTTCCAGTCTGAGCTGGAGACGTTGGGGTTGACGTCAAGAGATGACACTGGGGAATGGTTCACATGGATGGACTTTGACAAAGACGGGTAAATATCTTTCAGAGAGCACAGCCTATTTTCAATTGGGGAAACTTTTGAAGGGGCACTATAAAGGTAAAGACCTTGGCCCACATTCATAGAGCCGCTTGACGGCTGATAGTGTGCTTACTGCGTAAGTTTTTGATTTCATAGTGCTACTAACAGTAAGCACACAAAAAGGCATGCTAGCCTTCCGGTGCTAAGTGTGTTGTGCGTAGTGTGTTGTGGCAGAGCCGTTTAGAGCGTCGAATTCAAGTTCAGGCGGTTAAGTCATCGGAGTGTGGGTTCGAATCCTGGTCGTGGCACTTGTGTCCTTGAGCAAGATACTTTGCTATAATTGCTTCTCTTCACCCAGGGGGGTATAAATGGGTACCTGTGAGGGTAAATGTTGATATTGTGTTTGAAAAAGCGTTCTGAGCGCACAGCAGCTCAGGGCTGTATACTCCTCGGGAGCTGAGCAAGATTAAAGGATTGTTATTGGCCCAGTGACCAGGGGTGGATTTCACAAAGAGTTAGGACTAGTCTTATCTCGAGTTAGGACCAGTTACTCGTCCTTTTTTAGGACAATCCATGCAATTTGTATATCTCCTAGGACTAGTCCTAAGTTAGGACTAGTCCTAACTGTTTGTGAAATCGACCCCAGGGCACTAATGTAAAGTGCATTGATACGGTTATTGTAAAATGCGCTATTTATATAATAACTAGTTATTATTATTTATATTGGATGACTAATAAAAGCCCAGTTCCGGCATCTACTCCATTTTCAAGCGCATCCTGAAAATGAAGTTAATTTTATGCCATCATCTCATTGCAGCTGTTTTGTTGGCAGCTACAGCCGTGACTAGATCGTGGCCTTGACACATGTTGACATATATATATTCATGGTTTATTTATTAAAACACTGCAATACAGCGGCTAAAAAGCCGAAATGCACAGTTTACAAAAAAGTCATTGAAAAACATACATGTATCATGGAGGAATAAATTAGACCTCCATACATGGATTATACCTACATCCTCATAGCAACAGGGCCCAGTTTCATAAAGCTGCTTAAGCAGGAAATATTGCTTAACAATTTTCTGCTAAGCGAAAGGGAGAAGGATACCAGTTATAAATTGTACGTCATGTGGAATGGCTGTATGTTGGCTGGTATCCTTATTCTAGTTTAAGCATCATTTTGTTGTGCTTAGCAACATTTTGTGCTTAGCAGCTCTATGAAATTGGGCCCTGAGATGTGACTGTAGCTGTACATGTAGTTGCTGATTTGGATGTGGCCTTGGTATCAATCAAGGAAGCTGGAAAATTTTGCTTCCCAGGCAGTTTTGCTTTGAGTTTAGCAATGGTAACATTTTACAATGCTGTGTCCAATCAAATCACAGTAGTATCTATTATATAACACCCAAGCAGATCCTTGCCATTTGATTGGAGGATTGTCCTTCACGTGATAGCAAATAAAAGTACCATTGCACGCTGAGTCACTCACCGTGCTTTTTCGTTCCATCCGAAAAGTACCATTGCACGATGCCAGCGTGCAATGGTACTTTTCGGATGGAACGAAAAAGCTGGGAAAAAACATCACTGCGTGTCTTTAGTAACAAAGCAGGGTTACTGCAAGGCATATTAGTAAAATTACTAGCATTCGGCTTCTACAATTAAAAATTGTAGGTCTACGCTTTGTTTGTTTTGAAAGTTGTATCTTTCAATCAAAATGACAAAGATCTACTTGGATATTATATAAAACAAATAATGAATGTTTTTCATTCGTACAATGGTGTGAATTATGTTCATTCGTTGAAAGCTGCAATGTCCCATTCAACTCGGCTCCGCCTCGTTGAATAGAACATTCCATCTTTCAACTCATGAACATACTCGCACCATTGCACTCATAAACATTCATTATGTGTATACCATTCAATGGTTTGACAAACTTGATGCACTTGCCCTTCAGTGACTGTTACTGATAAATACTTTGGTGTGGTTTTTCAGACGTATCGACCTTCTGGACTGGGATAGGTTGATGGAACCGGACATAAAGCTCACCAAAATCTTCAAAGTTCCCAGAATAGAGGTAAGATATATTGTTTTAAGTGCATTTCAAACTCATTGTTCATAGAGCCGTGAAGCCAGAAACTTTTCTGTTCCTGAGCAGCCTAAAACACAGTTTTTTATAAGCGTAGCTCATCATAAGCAATGTTCTAGTTAAAGCCATTGGACCCTTTCGGTACAGAAAACAAAAAAAAAGTTCACAGATTTACAAATAACTTACAGGGTTTACAGAAGGTAGTGGTGAAATACTTCTCTTGAAATATTATTCCATGAAATGCTTTACTTTTTGAGAAAACAGTAAAACAATATCAATTCTCGTTAACGAGAATTACGGATTTATTTTAAACACATGTCATGACACGGCGAAACGCGCGGATACAAGGGTGGGTTTTCCCGTTATTTTCTCCCAACTCCGATGACCGATCAAGCCCAAATTTTCACAGGTTTGTTATTTGATATAGAAGTTGTGATACACGAAGTGTGGGCCTTGGACAATACTGTTTACCGAAAGGGTCCAATGGCTTTAAACTGTAAGGAAGTTGAGCACATTCTATGAACATAAAGAACAGTTCTTTACCCATAAGCACATACCTGTCAACTGTTTAGATTTACAACGAATTTTAATGATCTTTACTCGCACGAATTCTTGCCTCGCTATCTGTGCACTCTTACAACTGGTATTCCTATTTCTGAGGTATCAATGTTGGCAGGCATGCAAGTATGGCATATAGGTGCGCTGTATAAAACTCTTGTATTGGTATTTAGTCTATGGGTCTTATCAGTGTTGTGTTGTGTGTCATCTTTTAGCGAGGCCATTTGGAGCCATTGCAGCTTATATTAACAGAAGAAGAAGAGTTACAGATGAAAAGAATGTTGGCTCGAATCAACACCTTGGCCAAGGTAGGTTGGAAAAGATCTAGTGGAACTGACAGACAGTTTATGAAATAACATGTCATACAATTCAATTTAATTTTGGTTTATTTAAAAAAATACATCACCAAATAAAAGTAAAAGACTAAAGGAATTTGGTTTACAATTAAACTACACTTAGGTCATACACATGTACAAATGAAGGCTCTAAAGCTTTTGCAGCAACTGGGCAAATAGTCAATAATACCCCAAGCTCTTTCAAAACTCAATTAAAAATCCACCCGACCAATTGATTTTAAATTTACACAGGTTTGTTATTTTATGCACATGTTGAGATACACAAAGTGAGAAGGCTGGTCTTTGACAATTACCAAAAGTGCCCAGAGCCTTTAAGCAGAAAACAGTGCTTAAAAATGCTCTGTTTAGCAAACATAAGCATAAAACCTTACTTGGTAACAAGTAGTGGGGAGAGGTTGGTAGTATAGAACGTTGTGAGAAAGTGGCGTAGTTTATGAGAAAGAAGTAATTTTCCACGAATTTGATTTCAGGACATCAGATTTAGAATTTGAGGTCTCGAAATCAAGCATCTGAAGCACACAACTTTGTGTGACAATGGTGTTTTTTCTTTCATTATTATCTCGCAACTTCGATGACCGATTGAGCTCAAGTTTTCACAGGGTTGTTTTTTATGCTTATGTTGAGACACAGCAAGTGAGAAGACTGGTCTTTGACAATTACCAATAGTGTCCACTGTCTTTAAGCAGAAAACAGTACTTAAAAATGTTCTGTTTAGCAAACATAAGCAGTAAACCAGCCATATGTTGCACAAATGACTTGGTATCTTCGCTGGTAACCCGATTTTGGTAAGCTTAAGTTGATTGTGCTAGGCTACTTTTTGCTCTATGAAATTGGGCCAAGTGCATGGGGCCTTTGGCATCTGTTTAACCCCATGCCTGCTATCAGATAGGAATTTCACTTGTCTAACAGGAGAATAGATAACCCAAATGGAGTGACAAGGATCCGATTGCATGCATTTATTTGTCTGGAATATGTTAAAGTTGCATCGGGGATAAAGAGTATTAACTTAGTTTTTTACCCATATACACCGATGTGTGTTAGCACTGTATACTCAGTACTTTCCCGAGTCCTGTGAAAAAATATCACAGGCATGTTACTCGGGTGGGATTCGAACCCACGACCCTTGCAATTCTTGAGCAGTGTCTAGACTACCGAGGTTGCCCGGTAGCTAGAGACACTGCTCTAGAATTGCAAGGGTTGTGGGTTCGAATCCCACCCTAGTAACATGCCTGTGATATTTTTTCACAGGACTCGGGAAAGTACTGAGTATACAGTGCTAACACACGTCGGTGTATATGGGTAACAAAATAAGTTAATATTTGTCTGGAATTGTTTCTATTCAGAGAGCTCGTGATAAAGGAGTACGGTTAATGATTGATGCTGAGCAAACATACTTCCAACCTGCCATAAACAGACTCACTGTTGAACTCATGCGGAAATTCAACAAGGAAAGACCCATTATCTTCAACACATACCAGTGCTATTTGAAGGTAGGTAGGTTTATGCACAAAGAATGAGTGTTAATTGAGGTGTGCATAAGAATTTTAAAGTTTGGATTTGACTGTGAGCAAATAGGTTTTGAGTAATTGTTTGAAAGAACACGAGACGAACCAACCAATGTAGAATAATCCATGCCTAAATAAGCGAAAATGATGATGTGCCAGAGTTATGATCACCGAAGCAAGCTTTATTTTTTTATATTTTGTATATTTTTTAATTTTTGTTTTTGACATTAACACATGACAATAGTACAATACAGAGTAAGACAATATTCAAAATGACAAGGGAATGTTCAATAGAGCCAGGAAGTTAATATAATAACTTTGGCTTGGGGCCATTTTTTCTATGCTACTGGCGTATATACAAAAAGAGAAGAGTAGTGCAAATATACTATTTTATATCAGCAGAAATATTGAATAATTATTTAAAAAATCCCACCGCTGCCACCAATTTCTTCTAGGCCTCAGAATAGGGTCTTGTACACTAGATAGAGAGCGCATTATAAATGCATTACTATTATTATTATAATTGTTGTTCCCCTAAAAGCAAACCTTCAACAATCTCAAGGTAGACATGGAGCTTGCCAACCGTGAAGAGTTCCACTTTGGTGCCAAGCTCGTCCGCGGTGCCTACATGGATCAAGAGAGAAAGAGAGCAAAGGAAGTTGGCTACGATGACCCCATTAATGATAACTATGAAGCAACTGGTGCTATGTATCATCAATGCTTGGATTACATGCTGCATACAATACACACAAGAGGAAAGGTCAATACTATGGTTGCGACACACAATGAGGGAACGATACGATTTGCTGTTGAGAGGTAGGTTTAGTGTTAGGGTCATGTCATAGAAGGCAATTTGCGAGCAACCAGTTCCAGGCAATCTCCAAGAAGAAAAGGCATTCCCATTTTGATTGTTAAAATTGTTTTTTTGAAGATCGTAAGACAATGTTTTAAAATTTACTCATGTGCTACCAAAGTGGTCATGTAGTATGCACTGTAGTTGGTTGCCTCCGAGTTGCCTGCAAAAGTTGCCTCGTGTGACAAGGCCCTTAGGGTCAAGTCATAGAAGGCAATTTGCAAGCAATGTCCATGAAGGAAAGGCATTTACATTATGATTTGAATATTCACATTTTTCTTGGGGATAGTATAAGGCATTGCTTGAGAATGTGTTCCATTTTCTTGCACTGCAGTTGGTTGCCTCCAAGTTGCCAGTGAAAGTTGACTCATGTTACCAAGGCTGTATTAAACGGGGATCGAGATGGGGGACATAATTCACAAGACCGACGAGCTTGTTGCTCGGAATTTTTACTGGTCTAAAAGTCTCCAGAGCATATTGATCGAGACGTCGAGTTGAAACGAACGGTTCTTTTCAGAGCCACCCCGACTCAACGAGAGATAGTCATTACATGGTGTTACCGCAAGCCTTTTCGTATGGTTCCGAATTTGTTGTCGCATGACCTTAGTCAAAATGAAAAAAGACATAAAAAGACACGGATCAAAATTAGCTGTTTCAACATATAAATTTGTTGTCTTGTTGTGTGTGGGTTCTAGTCCTGGTCTTGACACATTGTGTTCTGAAGCAAGACACTTCACCTTGATTGCTTAGTTGTTTAGATGGGACCTACATGTACATGTAAAGCCTATGATAGTAATGTGTGATGCAAGTAAAAGAACCCAGTACACTTGTTGCTAAGAAAAGGGGGTGTACGCGGTGTGGTCTGGCTACCTCCTATTGCCAACCTTTCAAGGTGTTTTATTATGGTTGCTTCGTCATACAAAATCATTCTTAACAAGCTCTACCAGATTGGATATTTCAGCGCCAGGAGTGTAATTTATGCCAGACTGTTTAATGTAGACTGTTATTTTATGTAGAATGCAAGAGTTGAACATCAAGCCAGGAGATCGTCTGGTGTACTTTGGACAGCTGCTTGGAATGTGTGACCAGGTCTCCTTTCCTCTGGGTAAGCTACTCAATTAATTCCAAACCCTATAATTTAAGATTCGTTGAGGTTTTTAAAGCCTGGTTAGTACTTGACAGGAATTTTGAAAGCAAAGTATGTTTCCTTGCATCTAAATGGGAAGACTTGGTGTAGTGATTGTCACCAATGCCTGATGTATGATGTGGTTAAGCAGAACAAGCACTGTAAAGTTTTACGTAAATTCCCTGTTTAAAAAAATATACAAACATCAAAGACTTTTAATCAGTAGACAATCAGGTTTTAATTTTACTTTCCTACATTTTGTGGCTTGTCATAGTCTAGTTAAGAGCACTGGATTCAAGGTCTGGTGTTTCTGATCAGTAGAGTGTGGGTTTGACTCCCTGCCATGACACTTTACGTGCTAGGCTCCGGTCCGGGTTCGAACCGGGGTCCACAGAGGGCAAAGGCAGGGACACAAACCACTGAGCCAATCTGACTGAATGAGACAACCATTACAAAAGTTGCCTGCATGCCTTAAAGACACTGGACACCATTGGTAATTGTCAAAGACCAGTCTTCTCACTTTGTGTATCTCTCCCCATGCATAAAACAACAAACCTGTGAAAATTTGAGCTTGATTGGTCGTCGGAGATGCGAGATAAGTGTGAAAGAAAAAAACACCCTTGTCACACGAAGCTGTGTGCTTTCAGATGCTTGATTTCAAGACATCAACCTCTAAACTTGAGGTCTCAAAAGAAAACTACGTCACCTCAGAGGGAGCCGTTTCTCACAATGTTTTACACTTTCAACTTCTCCCCATTACTCATTACTAAGTGAGGTTTTATGCTGATAATTATTTTGAGTAATTACCAATAGTGTCCACTGCCGTTAACCTTGATGTGTTTCTCATTACAGGACAGTCAAACTATGCTGTTTATAAATACCTTCCTTATGGTCCAGTGGAGGATGTCTTACCGTACCTCTCAAGACGAGCCTTAGAGAACCGAGGAATGCTGAAGGGGGTCAAGAAGGAACGTCAACTCCTCTGGATGGAACTCAAAAATAGGATTCAACAAGGGAAGATGTTTCACAAACCGACAGTGGTATGATTTTGAAGGGATTGTATACGTTTGGTCATTTGAACCCACTGTTTTTTTTTTCAATCATAGTTGTATACATACCATAAAACTAAACTGTGAAAATTTCTATGCGAAAGGTGGTGGCATTCTTGAGATGTTGAAAATCTAGAGCGGTTTAATACATGCAGGAAGAATAATCTTTAACCGGAATACACAATCTCATAAGCCTTATAACAGTACGCTTCTCAGATTCAAATTTGTGCACAAAAAATAGATATATTTTTCACTAACCACAGTACTTCAAGGTGCAAAGTTTCTCAAAAAGCATTATTCTATTTAAAGCTGCTGTACTTTGTACCAAATAAGTTTGTACTGTCATTTATTTTCAGAGTCAAGTTACCAGACGTATACAGACCTTTAAATATTTGAGTCTTTCAAAAGCGCAAAGCAATATTTCAACAGGAGGAAGTTTTTATTTTTCAGAAGAGAGTATACAGAAGCTGTGTATACAGAGATTTTAATCATGATGAAATTTTACATTGTGAAACTACCGTCTAAAGCCCATGCAACCTAAAAATGTTGCTTCAGCTTTTCACATTTTCGATCGAAACCATATCGAAAGTCTAGTATCTACTTGGCAATTTTTTTAACCTCAGAATTGTGGGAAAAACAGTTACATATTTTAAGGCACTTTAACAGCCGATAGCCTTTACTTTGTGGAGATGAAAAACAGGTAATAATGTTTTCATTTTTTCATCTATCTTATGTTTGGTTTTACTTATTTTATTTCATTTTTTTTAAGGGGGGGGGGGACAGAACAGGGTTATGGGTTTCTGTTGTAACATTTGTTGTGCTCTTTTTTTCTGATGGTATTATCTTTTATCATGGTATATAATGTTTTACTTGTGGTGAACATTGTTTGAAAAACTTAAACGACTCACTATTATGAAGTGCTTATGAGAAGTAAAATTGTATTATAATTATATATATATAATTGAAGAAAATTCATTTCTGAACTCCAATGGTTTACTTTTGACGAGGTAGTTCCTTGAAGTAGTCAGAAGTAGTACAGAGCACAATTTCATAAAGCTCCTTTTAAAGGAACATGTTGCCTTGGATCGGACGAGTTGGTCTATAAAAAGTTTGTTATAACTGTTTGTTATAAAGTGCATATGGTTGGAAAGATGTTTTAAAAGTAGAATACAATGATCCACACAAGTTTGCCTCGAAATTGCGTGGTTTTCCTTTTACTGTGCGAACTAACACGGTCGGCCATTTATGGGAGTCAAAAACTTGACTCCCATAAATGGCCGACCGTGTTAGTCGACGAGGTAAAAGGAAAACCGTGCAATTTCGAGGCATGTTTATGTGGATCATTGTATTCTACTTTCACAACATCTTTCTACCTATATGCATTATATAAAAAAACGGTTACGAACGCTTTTCAAAGACCAACTCGACCGATCCAAGGCAATGTGTTCCTTTAAGCACAAAAAGTAATTAAGGACAAGACAATTTTGCTTACCAGAATAAGGTTACCGGTTAAACTACTAAGTTGATGTACTACTTGTGGCTGGTTCCTGCAAATTTGTGCATTGCTGAAATGTATTAAGCTATCTTCTGCTTAGTCAGCTTCATGAAATTGCCCCACTGGTGGTAAACAAATTATTTGTTTGACATATATATTCGTTTGGTTTTAAGCAAATCAATTGATGTGTATTTACAAATAATGTGTGTAAAACGTAGCTAAACTTTTTAACCAACTTTAAAAATGTACACAACAGTTTCAAGAATATTGAATACATGGTAATGTAAACAAAGCAGCATAAATATTCCTAACCCATTTTCTGCTTAGCAAAAATAGCAGGATCCTGGTCACAGATTACCTTGAGTTAGTGGCATATGTCTGGTGATCATGTTTTAGTAGACTTTTTGTTTGATGTTGGGTAATTTGGGTTCTAACTCTAATAGTAGTGGCTTTTAACACTCATATCCATTACTCAGTGACGCTCAAGGTGTTTCAACGTTTACTGTAAGCAAAGAATTGGCGCTTACGGAAGAAGGGAATTCCGCACTTCGTTGACCGTTAATCATGGGTCAGCAGGGTGTTGGGGTGGTAATTTTATAGGGCACCAAAAAAAAATTATTATCTTTAAGTTTTTCCTAAATGGAAGAAGTTTAAAGCAATAGACATCCCACCTTTTCATCTTTTAATCTACAAAACTCATTGGTTCTTAGTTCATTATGCATAGTTTCAGTTTCATTTTGTTTGCCAAATTTGCATATAGTTTTATTTGAAGAAAAAGTATTATAGCATATTATTTTTTGGTTAAAACCTTCTTTGTTTAGTTAGAACTTCTAACACTAACTTGGTAGGTTTACTATAAGACATCTGTAAGAATTACTGGTATTGTCATAAGGTGGTTGTTGTTTAAGTTTTTGCATGCAATAATGTTATTTTGTATACAGAGTGAAGTCAACAGGAATATTTTTGTAACTACTAAAACCATTTTTAGAAGCTTATACTTAAGTTTGAAGTTAATTTTTCCCCAAGGGTAATCAAAATTTGTTAATCAATGTTTTTAAATAATTCAGTGGGACGCCATGATTATTGCTGGCTTGTGGCTGTGTCCGAAATGATGCACTCTTATACTGTGACTGTACGTGCATATTTATTGCCACTGCCATCACATCATATTTATTTTTTGCTGAACAGAAAGTTGCTAAGCATAATTCTCTGCTTATAAGCAGCTCTATGGAGTTAGGCCCTGTTGTTGTCAGTGTTTGAGTTTGGGACAGTCATGGCACTCATGCCATTCATGGCATTTAACCATATTTACATCATCTTTTATTAAGCCAAAGATCCTGTGCGCATTGTGTAATGCACGTTAAATAATCTGGTTTGGAATTGTAAAGAAGTGTAGCTTGCCCCTGTGTGTATAGCATATTTATATAGTAGCTGCTCTACCTTCATGGTATCATAAACTAATTAAACAGACGTGAGAGGCCCAGCTGGCCTGAAATTTTACCTTAAAGCTCTTGCATCTACAGTAAAATCAACTGATTTGGGAAGATACTTTTGGTGTCCAGGGTCAACTAAGCTGGTCTCATTTTATATTTTGAAGAAAGAAAAAAGAATTAAACAAATATAACAGAATTGTGAGTTATAATATCCTGATTATTTATTTATTTTTTTCAAAATAAAACACCAAATATATAACATATTTTTTGTTCTGATTGTCATTTACCCTATTCTTTAAGTGACTGAACTTTATTTTAACAAACTAATTAATGCGTTATGTTACATTTCCCCAGTCGGGTACATGAACCAATGTTTTTGCATCATGGCAAACACATGGGAGCATTTTCATAGAGCCTGAAAGCACAAAAAAATGCTAAGCACAGAAAAGTCTTGCTTAACAGAAACAGATTGCCAACAAAAATTACACTAAGTTTACAATGTTGTGACATGGACTTAACTGGTGCCCCGCTAAATTTTTACTTAAGCACAGCATCAAGCAGTATGTGCCATGGGTGGACGACGGCAGTCAGTGATCATGTGATTTGCATAATCTAACACACCCCTTCACGAAAAATGACACCCCTCGCCGCCCCCCCCCCCCCCCCCCAAACAAACCAGTCATGAAATGTGGGAAACAGAGAAGTAACTTGTTCTTCAACTATTATAATTATTAATAGAAAGAACAAGTAAAACAATTAATCTAAACAAGTCTTAATTAAATTGTTTTAAAATAATAACTAGAATAGTAGTATAAATAGAAAGGCACGTGATCATTGATCTCATTATACATATTATACAACTAGTATGGAGATCAATGCACGTGATGTAGTACATGTCGCAGTGCGCAAACGCACATGTAGCCCGTACTGATACTTGATTGGCCAACAAAAGCTTACGTCACGGACTTCGCTTGTGAAGTATGCGAACTATGCACACAACGTAAACACTCCCACATGTCACATAGGAAACGCACGTGCGAAAAACAGCAACACCCTCGGACCAACAAACCGGTAAGTCACGAAATTCATGTTATTTTACCTTTTTCAACCACTGAAATAAGAATTCTACCACTTCACATGTACATGTAGGGAATATAGACAAATAATGGATGATTATTTGGCCATAAATGTTGACAAAAACTCTAGTTTGTATGAAAGAAAAAATGACAACCTGTGACTCTCGCTGCAGAAACGCAACTCGTTCGGACCCGTGAATTGTACACATACTACGGGGCGTTATCGTCTGCTCGCGACATGTGTACAAAAGCTACGGGGCGCTGTCGTCTACTGTTCGACCGAACTCATGTCTCCCTCCTAGTAGTAGTATTGACACCACTTTTAGTTTCTCAAGAGATTTACCATTATGTCTGACTCTCTGTGCTCTTAATTATTTTATTGAGGAGAGAATTTCTCCATTAATGTTCCTCGGCATTAAATTTTAAGGTTGTCCTTTTGTTTGGCAAGTCCAATTTTGAACAAAAAAACAGCACAACATTTTTTATCGTCACTTCTTCTTGTCTTGTGTATTAGTTAGTTGCAGAGTAATAAAAGCGAAATGACAAGTTTCTAAATTTCTCGTAAAATTATTGACAATTATTGACATTGGTGCACCCCGTTTTTGGGGGCATAATTTTAAAGAGAAGTCTGTTAAAAAAACTTGCCCAGTTCTACACACATCCATGACTGTGCACGATAAGTGGTTAACTACTCGAGTTTATTGTTCTGTTTAAGAACATGATTCCCTGTAGGAGTTATATCATTAATTTAAAATAATGTGCTTAATTTGTACCCACACAGCATGTGTGAATGAGCTATTTTAAATTGACTTTCACGTCATAATAGGCCTAAAGGAAGCAATGCAGAATTAAAAATCCATCGAATGATAGTCATAAAAATAAACATAGTAAACAAATAAAAATAAAAATGACAGGGCGGCTTCATTGTCTTTTTTGGTTAGGGCCTATACCTAAATTGTTTAACTTAGAAATTTGGTAATTGAAACATTTTGTATCCTCAAGTGTGGAAGGAAATTGTTTAAGTTTACTATAACAAAAGGGGCTAGTGAAATAAGTGGCAGTCCCCTGCTGGGGCAATTTTGACTTTGATAAAGTAAATAAAATTAAATAAATAAAAACCTTAACATAATAAAATAATAAATAAATAAATACAAATATTAAAAACATAAAAATAAATTAATAAAGAAAATAAATAAAACCTGACAAAAAAACCACAAAATAAATTAATACAATTAATACATAAATGAAGTGGAAATAAATTAATTGGAAGAAGATAATTCTCTGTATCTGCCTCCAAATTATTGCAGAAATAAAATGAACAAAAAATCTATCGTGTTTGCATTGCTACCGTCCCATTTGGGAACGCCACAACTTTTATTGTATGTTTTGACGTGTCAGAATAAAAGAAAACCCACACAAGTCAGCAGAGGGCGCTGTTGAAAACGTCCGTCAGCAGGGGGGGTAGCTAGCTCAGAGTAGAGCGAGGTCACCTGATAGTGGCACGTGTCATTGTTATCATACTTTTTCGAACGGCGGGTGTAAAGGTCGGTGCGGAGTGTATTGCCCATGATGTCCACAGCTTCATTTTTTCAAATTCCAACAAAAGGAACAGTGTATTGTACACTATCACAGCGCCGCATTCCACAACAAATGCATGTGTTCTGTCGTTGTGACCGTTGTGGACACACTGTCAATCGTTATCGTGAAAATGCTTGAGGTTGAGTGAATGAAGAACAGCCACAACAACAAGGAAGAACGTGTTCAACACCGACACCCTATGGTATGTAAGTTATAACCGCTACATCCTTTATAATTTATATGTAAATTGCAATCTATGTCTCTGGCATACTTTTATTTTAAGTTATTTTTTTTTTTATAAAGCCATTTTTTTACCTTTTGGTATAATTGTTATATGGATCATAACTTTTAACTATTTATTTGTATTGTGAATGTGATGTGATACTAATATTTTAATAATATAATTATTGAAACAAGCTCTACCCAAGCTTTCCTTAGTCCTACCGGGAAGAAAGGCTTACCAGACTGCTCTGGTGGGATTCAAACCCATGACACCTCCCTTCCCCCTCTCATTCTAGGTATTTATAGGGCTGAATTTTTGGTTTATTGCACTAAATTAGACTAGAGTAGATCATCAAGCATGCTTGGTGAAGTCATTGCTATAAATTATGGTGGTGTTTTTAGGCCAGTTCAAGTCCTGTTAGAACAGAACCGCGACATTATTGCTTTGTACTTTTTATATAATATTTAAAAGTTGGGTTCATATTATGTTTTTATTTAGTCTTGGTTCCAAGACCATTGGTGTTGCGCGGTCACACACAACCAACGTTCCGGTTATGCACGGCAAAAACTGTACACGCTTGTAATGAACGAACGTTTCTCTGATTTCCGGATCTCACCAAGATGAGATCTAAATCAGAGAAACAGAGTGCCCACTAGCGTTCGTTCATTACAAGCGTGTACAGTTTTTGCAGTGCATAATCGGAACGTTGGTTGTGTACGTGTGTGACCGCGCAACACCAATGGTCTTGGAACCAAGACTAGTTTTTATTTGGTAAACACACCATTCCCTGCATTGCTTTGCCTGCTTATATTCAAATTATTATTTTTTCATTATCTCTTCAGAACTGATGAACGGTACAGCTACAATGAGGAAGTATCTTCTATTCCTGCTCATTTTTGGGAAAGGTTAGTATTCATCGGCCAATTTATTGGTGTTCATTGTAGAGTGATCCACATTGTTTTTTGTGTCATTTCATGCAGAGCCAACATGCCGTTTGCTGAATATTGATGTCTTTTGTACCACTTGTATCCACTAACAAGGTGCTGAATGCGCTTGAACAACTTTTTAATGTTTTGAAGTTGTGAATTATTAGAGTGGGGAAACCCCTTCTCTAGCAATAAGTGTAATTGCGGTCTTTTATTTGCACTACATAACACACAGGACCTACAGCTTCAGCTTCCATCTAAAGGATGGAACATTTAACCCCCACTCTTCTGAACAAAAACACCAGAGCTTGAGTCCAGTGCAGCCCTGGCAATTCAATCAAATTCAATTTTGATCCATACTGGCAATTCCGATCCCTAAAGAAGAACAAGAAAAAGGGGGGGGGGGGGAATAACAGATTCTGGAGATTGTAAGTGTAACTAATTACATGCAAATTTGTAACATAATATTTCTTCACAATTTGTTTGCAGTTCTAGCTGTCACAAAGGCGTTTGAATGTTGGAAGTGTAACAGCAAGGACAATGAAGAATGCAGAATGGAGAACCCATATCTTGAATCCAAGTTGAAGGAAACGTGCAGCGATGGAGTGACATCATGTATAGTAAGTGACAAGTTTTGTTGTTTACGTTATGACATTGAACATCAACATTACATGTAGTGTTGTAGCCACGGTTGGTGGCGCCAGGCGGGCCTACCCAGAACTAGCAAGTTCAGCCCAGTATTCTGAGCAAAACACACTTTGCCGAGTATTTGAGATAAGGTCTGTGTGCTATTTACTGTATTGTAAAGTGAGCCCTCTGTTGTTTGTTATTAGGCAGGGAAAACATTTTTTGAGATCTATGTATGTTTTTAAAACCTGCGTTGATGATTGTTTAAACTTCCATCAGAAAACATTGAATTTCTAAATAACAATCAGTATGCAAAACGAGAAAGGTTTATAGTGGAGTATTCTGCAAAACCTTTAAAGCACCTTGAACTTTTCAGTTTGTACATTTTGTCACATGTTTCACTGATAAAATCACATGTTGATTGTCACAACAATTTTACAATCTTAGACCAGATCTAGTGTTTTTTTAGATATCATTCTTATTTTACTTCCAAGCTGCAATATAATTGAATCATAATTATTGCAGACTATGTAATTTATGCATTCTGTTTGACCATTGATTTAGTGTTTTGATGTTTTGTATTTATTTTTCTTTCAATCCATTCAGAAAATAACCGGGGGAGTGTCCGACATCACATATCGCCAATGTTCAGCCCCAACTGACACAAAATGTTTCGAGCTGAGTTTTGATTGCATCGGTGATGACCCTTGTATTTTGAACTACTGTTGTAAACATGGACTTTGTAATGGTGCTTCTCTAGTGACCTTTGACCTTTCTTTCTATACTTTTGTGTTGATCACCATGATATTGTTCAAATAGTTTGCAAAGGGGATGGTACAATGAATTATGCACTGAAATAATCAGATCTAGTATAGTATGCAAGCCTTTTGCGATTTAGATTTGAATAATGTCTGGTAACAGGACTTGCTTAGTCACAATGTACCGCTTACTTTTGAACTCCTCAGACTATAGACCGTATTATTATTATTATTATTATTATTATTCATGGTTTATTTATTAAAACACTGCAATACAGCGGCTAAAAAGCCGAAATGCACAGTTTACAAAAAAGTCATTGAAAAACATTACTATTATATATAAATAAAAAAAATATATAAATTTATAAACTTAAAAAGAGCACAAAAACAATTTGATAAGATTAGAAAACCAACCATCGCTCACTTAGAAAAACCAATATAATTGTCATTAAATTTACAGCAATGATTACTAATGAGACTAGGAGTCGCTACATGGCAAAAAATAAAGAAATGGCAAATCCCAGTTGGCAAGAACACATTTGGTAATAACAATTTAAAAAAAAAGGCAATTTACAATTAAACCATCCATTACTATAAAAAAAGAAGATAGATATTTTAAGCCGAGGGATTTGGCCAGAAGTTCACAAAATGCGGGCAAGAGCAGGAATAGTGGATCGTTTGTACCTTTCAGTACGACACTTGGGAATGTGAAGCCCGGTTACTGTGCTGGCTCGAAGTACCCTATCACGTGTAGTAGTTTTTTCCGGGGGGAGCATGTTCCTAAACTTAGAGGATCCAAGTAAGTTCTTATTGAATATGACGTCACCGTTCAAATATCCGACCTACAAGATGGCGCTTGTGCGCATGTGCGTGTGTGTGTACGTGCGTGTGTACGTGCATGTGCCGTAGAAATCAAACCGGGAATGTTGGGTGCTTCAATGATGTATGCGTTTGGACGCACATACGATTTGCCCTACAAGATGGCGACTTTTCATAGCAAAAAGGGGTTATTTACTACAGTATTTTAGAGACAGTCCCTATGTTAAATGGTTCTGGGCAAGACTTGCATGGAAACCTCCAGATGAGCAATCCCTAGTACTATTGTGCCATATGCATCCATTCAAAACTGCGTTACCCAAAAGCTTGCCCAAAACCTTGGTAGTCTGAGGAATTCAAATTTATGTAATAACTTGTGATCAAGCACGTCATTGTACCAGACAGTATTCAAATATAACACGCAAACAGCTTATTCCTTGAGGGCAAGGAAGATGTTTTCTTGGGGGAAACACACAGTTTGATTTGTTAGGCCTGAGGGGGTAGCCTGAGATGACTATGTCGATGATTCAAAACTTTGTTTCAAGAGCCACAGAATCACAGGCAAGTAAATGATTCTAAACAACTCATACAAGTTTTCAAATGGGATGATTTGATGAATTATTTTGCACTGAAATAATATGCACTGAAATATTATAATCGAATTTAGTATAGAATGCAATTCCTTCAAGGAAGATGTTATCCCCAGGGAAAACACAGAGTTTGGTTTTCTAGGCCTGAGGGATAAGGACCCTGATGAGATGACTCAAAAGTCCTATTAGTGAGCCACAGACTCCCAGGCAAATGTCACAGGTTGTTGTTAAAGGGAGTGTAAATACATTATTGCCAATCTGTCATTACAAAGTAAAATATAAACAACTCATATAAAATTCAATTTTATTAATTAATTTTGTTAAATGTTTTTGTTTTCTTTTAAAATGGAATGGTAGTTTTGAACAAGCCAAAGATCGTAATTTTAATTAGTTTTTTCCCCATCAGTTGAGTGTTTGAATGAAAGGTCAACTTTTATTTAAGCTCATTGTGCTAGTTTATGTCCTTTGTCGAAATGCTTTAAACAAACGTAAACCCAAGGTTCCTTATTTTTATTGATAGAGTTGGACAGGTGGGGTCAGTTATTTACTGTAAAATGTCTTAAAGGTTGCATTACTCTCTACTGGTGGGCGTTCCCAACACGAGTCATACATCTCTTCATATGGTTTTAGTGACTTGACATGTAAGATTTGTTGCTATCAACAGACACCAACTTAACATAAGTGGAGCATGGAGGAAACTTCAGACAGAATGTAGCAGTAGTTGTGGAATTGCACAATCATTTCTAGATATCAGGGTGTTGATTGATTGGTTCTGAGTATAATGTGGTTTCTGTTTTTATGAGTTATGTCAGTTGAATGGATAGCCCTATTTTTGGGGTAATCGGTTACTTTACTGATGAATATCAATTGCATAATTTTGTCCTGCATCATTGAATTCTCACCAAGATGTGACTTGATTTTGAGCTCTCACTTAAACCATGTGACTATGATTTTGTTCTTATCTGTAAAAGTGCTTCTGCCATGGTGTTTGAAATTTGTTATGGTTGGATCATGTTTGTCAGGTGTATATTTTATTTTTTGGACTAATAAACCAAGAATGTAATTTATAATAAATATTTTAAAGAAACACCAATGAATCTTTATAGTCAAATTATTTCTTCCGATTGTAAACGTTGTTTGGTGCTATTAATACATCGTCTTATTTTTATTGATCAATAATGTATTCAATACTCACAAAGAATTAAAATTGGAACAGATTGTATGGTCATGTTTTTGGTTTGTAATTATTTCGAAGTTTGTTAATATTTCGATACTTTCACACACTTTATTTGATAAGTCAACGTACAACATTGATCAGCAGAAACAGCCAGTTATTTAAACAATAGAAGTTTTAAAATGTGGTTTGTTTTGTTTAGCGGTAACGCTTAAATGATAATTTGACCGATTGCAGCTCTGATAAAAATTGTATACGAAGGTTTACCGTTTATAATGATGTAAACGTGTAAACATTGATAAAAATGTCTCAACAAGAATGTGTTTCAATTGTTGTACATCAATACCTCAATACAATATCCGTTTGACGAGACGGTGTTTGTTAACCAAATGAGCCAGCCATTGTTTAATATTTTTATCACATGATATTTTGCCGAATTACATTCATATACAAACTTGAGTCAATCAAGGCCAAAGATAATTCTTAAAAAGTACCTCTCAGTCAAATTGCTGAGCAATTAAATAGATGTTTATACAGTTTTAGAAAGATACATAGACTTTGAGAAAAACCAAGTAAAATACAAGTTGCACTCCGTTATATATTCTATTATTAGTAGTTATTAAATGAAATATAAAAACCAGTATTCCAAATTATCACAGCATGAGTGCACAAAATGCGGTACGATTGCCCAAACCCAATTTTATAAGCAAAACAAAACTATTTAAAATAGTATACATGGACTTAAATCTTCAATATGAAACAAAAAACATGCAAATCCCAGAAATTATAATACAGTTGTCTGTAATTGTGCGTATGAATAGCACTCTTAGCATTTTGTGTGAGCTTATCAGCTTTATACATGTGCGCGATGTTAGGAAAGAGTAGCTGTCCTGTCTTCATGCAATGTAAATCACACATTAATATTTACCAAATATATATAAAAAATAGGTGATGTGTTTTACCTTTTATGTAAAAGCAGAACAGTACAAGTTCAATTGTCTGTTTTATGCAGTAAATATAATGTTATTTTGTATTAAAAATAGTTTTAGTTGTACTTTATCTACGATACCAGTAACACACAAATACAAATTGTATTTAGTCAGTCCATAAATAAAAGTTCAACAATTATAAAAGCACGCATGCGCAAGTTTGTAACCCCGTTAGCTGACATCTTAAAACCTGTCAAATCGACCGTCCATTCGTCTCAGTGACACCACGGCCCAATTTTATAGAGATGCGTAAGCAGAAAATATTGCTGGACACTTTTCTGCTAAGCAGAGATGAGCAGGATAGCTGCAGTCTTGGCTGGTAACCTTGCTCTGTTAAGCATAATTGTGTTGTGCTAAGCTGCTGTTTGTGCCTAAGCAGCTCTATGAAATTGAGCCCTGTTAGCACGATGCGGTGTTTAGTTTGATCGCAAGACACCAGCAGAGTGATATACTAATCGGCCGTTGAGGGGCTGTGTCGGCCGCCAGTTGTCAACCAATGGTCTTTCGACAGGTGCCCCTGCCGAGGTTTCTAAAAGCCTGCGGAAGACGTTGAGCTGTAGGCAATTGAGAACAAAAACAAATAAATTCATCATTTAATAGCATTTAATAAAATAGTTGTGTTTGAAGACAAACAACAACAAACAAATCTTTAAAAAAAAACAAAAAAAAAAGCAACCAATGGCCTCACTATTAGTTCGTCTGTATGGCACACCAGAACTAAGTAAAACGTGCTTGTTTTTTATCCACTTAAAAAAGTAAATAAGGTATAAAGATCTTCATTGGAGTTTTGAGATACACAAGTAGGGAACTATTATTTGGATTGGGTAAATTTGTCTATTTATACACCCTAACCAAACAATGCCCTTCATATAATCCCCACAAGGCAAGGTAATTCGAGAACTCAATCCGCACTTTCCAATGCAGTAAATAAAATAAAAAGTTAATTTGAAAATACCTGAGCTTGGGAAAGGCGAATCGGCATCTTGAAGACTGTCCACACTACAACCTCGTTACAAGTGGGTGTCGTGAGAGACCCCCGGTAACGGAAATAGGGCATCATGATGTTGGTGTTTGGCAGTAAATCTGAGAGTGCGAACGGGGCTGGAAGAGTGAATGTGTCACCTGCAGGAGAACGGATGTAAAATATTAAGGGTTCAAAATAGCAGTAAGCTTTGCTAACTCTTGTATTGTTTTCTTCTTCAAACTTTAAGGTAAAACAGATAGTGATATATCTATATGCAAACCAAACCGAGGAATTTAACTTTTAAAAATAATTTAAACGGGAGTGCTGCTTTTGTTAGACTAAACTATCAGCAGTTTCCGAAATGTTAACCTTTTGGGATGTAACAATGCTACACGCATGATCATGAGGCTATCACTAAGGCTAGGACACTAATCAAAATGAAATAAACGTCGTTTGGTTTTAAAGGGAATGAAAAGAAGTCGCTGGGAAAAATAACAATTAGGCGCAAGGTACTGTTCTTTTTAATAGTTTACAGGCCTGATACTTCACGGAGGCAACAGAGGCGATTGCCTCCGTTGCCCCTTGCCATTGCCTTGGTGCCCTTGAAATGCTCCAGTAAAAATTTACAATTTCCTCATAGGGTGCCCTTTGCCTAAGAGAAAATGCCTTGGTGCCCTTGCCCTTTCAAAAACGAAGCATACAGCCCTGAGTTTACTTGTCTTTAAACCTTTGTATGGCCATACGATAAAAGTTATCGCACGCTTTTATACATGTATTTTGTAACATAACTAACTTAATTAAAAACGTTTTTCTCAAAAACTTAAGATTTTTCCAGACATTTCTTTGTACACGTGTACAGAAATAGACCGTTGTGCATTCGATGTCATTTTATGGCAGGCAAGTTACCGCACCACCATTATAACTACCAGCCACTAAGATAACATAAATTTACAAAACATGAATCTGCATACAAGCCTTCATCTTTCAAATCAAAACATCGTAAATTTGCAAAGGGGAAAACAAGTTGTCTTTCATTAAGCTTTGTTATACCTCTGTACAAATTGTGGAAGTTTGATTGGACGAGAACCATTCCCGTGCCGTGCAACAAATACGCATGTTACCTGGCTCGACGGGCCGGGTAACATGAAAAGTGATGTTCACCGGTGTACATCACCTTGATCGTTCCCGGCGTTGGTCGATTTCCAGCGCTGTGTACGAAATAACCGCGGGTTCGAGGGAATTGTTTCTCGATCGTCTGCTTATTAAACAATGAATAGTCCGTCGTAGTAATGTTTGAAGATGACAACAAAACTTTGAGAAGGGGATTAACAAATATACAAAGGTATAACAAAACAATTGTTGCACTCTGTGATTGGGGTCCATGGGTTTTGTACACTCTTGAGGGGAAATGGCACCCTCGGCTTCGCCTTGGGTTCCATTTCCCCCTTCGAGTGTACAAAACACCATGGACCCGTCACAGCGTGCAACAATTGTATAGTGTAACCTCTGTTAGAAGTCAAGACTATGTACTTTGTAAACATGGCGTAAACAATAACAAGATGATGAACTGGAATAGTAAATAAACAACATACCGTTGTATTTCAACTTGCCAAGTGCGTCCACTAATGCTTGGAAACCGGGATTAGGCTGTGCTTGAATCTGGTGTTAAGAAGAGAAAGAATATACATTTAAACCATAAACTAATATCTGTTAACTTGAAAATTATGATGTAAAAAATAACCCAACTTAACAGAGGAAATTATTGATTAAATGTTTTGTGGCAAGACACATCCGATACTTTTTGTTTTATCATCTATTAAAAAAAAAAACTTAACAATGTCAATCTGTCCCTCTAGAGCATTGTCACATGGCTTAAACTACCATGCGAGTTGGGCGGTGACAGAGCCGGTAACGCCCAAACACCGGAATGGATTTGTCCGGAAGTGATGTGCAGACAGAAAAAGTCAGCAGACACATAAAGTTGAAAAACAACTCTTTAAAAATACCTCTCGCCTTGACGTCACACGCTTTACTGTCTGCCTCTTACCATGGAGGAAGAAACTTAGACTTTCTTCCTCCATGCTCTTACAGCCAGCCATAGGAGTCAAATTGCATAGAGACGGTGAATGTCTTAAAATAAATTATAATGCCGCTTCTAAATTAGCGGCTCTAGCTGATGTACCTGATAAGGATGTTTGTGAGGTTTGGCCCTATCAAGAAAATACTTCTTTAAAATTTAGCCTCTATAAGCAGGATACCACAGCCACAGATGCTTCACGTGAAATGGTATTTCAGCTGTTAATTTATTTTTTCTGGTAAGCATTGTTGTGTTTATAGCTAGTTTTGTCCTCAATTTGTCATCTTGACATAAAACTGTACTTGAAGGTTTTAGAGAGCACTTAGACATTGAAGACCAATATCAATAAAGGATACTTCAGAACTCAGGACAAATACTGAAAGACTAAAACAAGTTTTAGGACAGTGCGCTGCGATCTGTCTTGAAACTGCCGATATCAAATGCAAACCTAAAAGTAGAACAAGAAATTGTATGCAGTTATGCTAGGCCTCCGTACCTATTATGTAAATCTTATGCACGTGACGTCACTGCAGGGTGAGGTAACTCAATGGCTCTTCGCGTGAGCCTCGCGTTGCTCAAGATGGCGACGAGATGACGTCAGTGCATAAGATCCATAGCAGTAATGATTTTAATGGGTTTACCTCGATGAAGAATCCAAGAACTGCCAACCCGTCCACTTTATAAGCTGCCTCGCTAACTGTTGCAAATCTTACGTCATGAGTCACGATGTGCATCTAGGAGTAAATGATTCAAAATAATGTCAACAAAATAGTTTTCATAAGCACATGTTAATGTAATGTCTGAAGTAGTGGACGACGGAAATGCCGAGAATCTTTCCGATTTATGTTTAAGTGTCTGTCAAGGTCGTGGAAATCCGGGAAATCTCTAAAGTCATTGGTTATTGACGCATAATCCAGCGGTAAGAGCATTGACTAGTGATATACTTTAGGATTGCCAACTTGTAAAACACTAAATCCTAAGCGTCAGTCGATAGCTTCAAAACCGGACACGGTTAAATCAAATAAGTCTGAGTACAGGAGAAAAACAAAGAGCGAAAAATATCATATTTCTGTAGTTGGGTGTTATCTCATGATGATGAATTAGTGTTGTTTTAACACCCTCTGTGTACATTTTGAGTATTTGTCTGTATCATTTGACAATACCAGGACCCATGGTGTAAATTTTAACACCCAAGAGTGCTGTCAACCTAATTTGAAGACTTTCCCCACATGTTGTTTGAGTTATGTATTTCCTCAAAAGTGAAGGTCAATAATTTCTAGAAACATTGATGTACTTTCCCATGATTAAACATTTTACATATTATTACCTCTGCAGGAGCTTGGCGTCCATCCACGGTGTGTTCGGATCCTCTGTCGTTGGTACTGCCCCAATGGAAGTGAATACTTGCAGCTTTGTATTGTGCACCAGGGAGCCCGCCCCCACTCACAAAGTAATCACCCTTGAGCTTTACTTGAGCTGTGAAAGGTAAGACAATAATCTGTAATCTTTTTGGTTTTCTTAATTAGATTACTGTTAGGCAGCCATTGTATTTATTTCTTGTAGTACATTGACGCTCATTCAACTTGCCCAATTTCGGCATTGAAAGTATGAACGCGACTTGCTTCACTAACTGTAGTACGGTTTTCTGAAATAATAGTTAAAACTGCTTCTTACTGTTACAGTAACTACTAAAGTATATTTCTGTGCTTAAACTAAATGTTAACAGTGTCCCTGCATATTATGTCTCCATGCAGATTATTGTGAGTTTATTAAAAAAAAAAATAAAAAAAAAATAACCTTCACCTGAATCGCGGCGCGGTGCTGAGCATCTTTGGGTAGATTGGTTAAACCCAAATATTATTTTTACCCAATGCAAATTTTAACATCACCTAATATATTTTTTAAGAGTTATGTTCTTCAAAATCAGACTAGATTGTAGGCTCTCGAAAAGTTTTTAGTTTGAAAAGACAGCTCAATAATTGTGGTAGAGCCAGAATTAGCCTAGACTTGATTCAAGTCCCGTTCTCGAGCGAGAGGTCCATATAGCTATTAGTGGTCCCGTGCGGAACAGGTTTGGGGGAATGCTGAGCGATGGCACGGGATTTGGACTTAGGTCAAGTCTAGGATTAGCCCAAAGCGAACCTCTTGCAGATAACAAATTAAAATAAGACTAAAGTCTAACTAATTATTTCTCACCGCTGAGGCCACTGTTCTGCACAACAATATTAGCATTTCTCGGGAGTTGGGCTCCAAATCCAAGCAAATCAAACGAGACGGGTTCCATTTTGATAGCAGCAGTCGACCTTATGTCGATCGGTGATTGGCTCAAACCAGCACAATACATGGGATATATCTTAGGCCAGTAGTCCGTACCTGTAAAGTCAAGGTGGTTTAAATAATGAGATGGTAGATACTTTTGTGTCCTAGATTCTTGAGATATCGCGAAGTTTCGGTAGTTCGAACCTCAGTTTCGACATCAAACCTCATAATAGATAGGCATTTACGCACTGCGCACACAGTATCAGCCAATGATAGCCTTTTACGCGTGCACGTTTCATCAAAGATGGCAGCCAATATTGGCCCGTGCATATACAAGCCTAAACAGCGCCCATTCGTCATTGGACGAGAGTTGTGCGTGGCGCGTACGCGCGTATACGTTTTCTTTGTTTTGCGTCATTGATGGTTCCCAAAGCAAGGAGTCTAGATGTTTAAAACAATGGACCCTGAATCAATTAGTTGATTTCTCAATCTGGGTGTGGTAGGCTGAAATGGACGTGGCAGTCTCACCTTTTTCTCAACACCTGTTTGCCTCAGGAATTGTGGTAATTGATAAGCTTTTGGAATAAACCTCGATCACCTTTTCTTGGCATAAACGCTGTTCAGGAAATCTTGTACTGATTTGTTGTAAACTTTGTATCAAACTGGAACCAGACAATGATAATATTTGATACTAGAAATTACCTGTGGGATACCATTATAAATAAATGACTAATTCAACAGGCGTGGCTGTGTTGAATTGTTGCATAATTTCAGATGATTCATCATTTTATGGACTCGGATTAGATAGCATCAACTCGTTAACTCGATAAAGAGTTATCGCTGCAGCCTTTGTGGCGATTCATTTAATTTCCGTCACTGATTAGACTAACCAGGTTCCTTTGTCTTGAACACAGATGAGCATATTGTGGCATTGTTAGTATTAGGAGTTGCTTAAAAGTTGGATTAAGCAAGATATTTTGGCTGTACTCACCAGGTTTTGTTTGAGGGTAGCCCCATGGTACTGTATCTGAAGTTCAAAACAAAGCAAAAGTAAAAGTTAATCAAGATGTCTGCAGCAAGCCAGACAAACGTTGCAAACAAAGTAGCTCTTTATATAGAGAGGTAACACCATGTAATGACTATCTCTAATGAGTTGGGGTGGTTCTGAAAAGAACCGTCGGTTTCAACTCGTGTAGCTCTTCTCGGTGTCTGCACTCTTCTCGGTGTCTGCACTCCTTTCAAAAGAAACTTTCATCACGACCATACACACAAGACGTACTTAAAATGTAATTTCACCATGCGAAAGATTTAGAATTTGTTTAAAAACTAAAAGTTAAAAGATTGGAAAGGGTGGTAATGATGCGTGTCGTATGCCATACCAATCTCTCAAAGGTGTCTCAGCCATGTTGTCGGCTGGGTCCCCAGTCTGACGAGTGACAACGATGCCACTATTAAACTTGAGTGTGTGATATAAGTGCTGCATCGTCTGGTGTTAAACCACAGTCACATTCACATTCCTTGGTAAAGTGATTGCTCGTGAATAAGTGATATTTTTCTCCCAAGAAAGTCATGTAAAATTTGCCCTTTTTTTGGTGAGAGGTGATGCCTTGTTTATGGCTAAATTTTTACTATACATTAAAATTAACAAACCCTGTTAGTACCCATTTACGGTTTCATATGAGAATAAACATAACACTTGCACAATCTGTCGGTTATGCCAATTTAAGTTGGCTTTTGAATCTAAAGATGGCGTCTTAAAATCTGTGATGTAAAGATACGCAAATACTTCGGCCAAACTTGTTCCTTTCCCGAGTTTGTTTTTACTTTGTATGCTCATTAAATCAAACTGATTAAAATCAAATAAACTACTTACGGACAACTGGAATAATCAAAAGTAAACATAATCCACACAGTTGCATTAGAGTATCCATGACTTAACTAGATGGTTGGCACCTCCTCAAAACTTCCCAGTCGCTCCCCCGCAAAAATCCAAACGCCGTGAAAGAACAACAACATGAAGACGTTCGCCCGCATCGGGTTTATATACCCTTGCACTTCCCCCTCCCCTGCCCTGGATCACGGGGACATCACGCTAGGGCTTCACTCTAGCTCAACCGGAAACGTGTCTCGCATGCGCAAAAACGTGGGGGATGAAAATAGAATTCTTAATTCTAAGGGACCTATGTACATGACGTGTTTCGGTCACCTGCACCTACTACCTAATTAAGAGACCAAGCTTTGACTAATAAAACACTGGACGTCGATGTTTTAGTGGACAGAGCAGATGACCAACAGGGGGCGCTACGGGTGATTATATCGTCACGCTATTCTGAAAACCTCTGAATTATACTCAAGACGTTGAAGGTCCCTTAAAGTCCAGGATATGATTAAGACCACGCAAATCCAAGTGCCCTTTAACAACCCTTGAAAAAACGTTTCTTGTGGAAGGGGTATAGGGATAGTCGCTAAATATGCAAATTTAAGGCATCCATTGAGGTGTCCCTATGTGGTTTATTTTATGCACGTTATACTGGGAGGAAACGAGTGGTAATCTGGAGAATGATAAATCGAGTCGTGGGAATGAGTCACATCATTATGAGACGACAGTTAGGTCAAATGAAGTTTATTAATATGAACCCTAGCTTATATAGACGCTTATAGATATCCATGCTTACAGAATCCACGAAACGGACGTAAACTGAGACTGTGTCTGTAGAAGGGGGATGTAGGGACCGCCTTAGCGAGTGCACTAGCACGCGTTCCTCATTGTCCATCAACCCTAATTACTACCAGACTGATAGGCATTGTTGCAAAACATGATATCTCAGCCGGAACTATTTACTGTGTGCTCTGATAAAAGTAGGTCTGTTTATGCTGAGAAAGTTTTAGAAATCTTTTGTATTTAGGCAAATTCTTCTTATAGTACAAAAAGTTTGTCTAAATCCCTTTGTGGCGTTTGTGCCATGACATTTTGAATTGAATTGAATTGAACCATCTTGAATGTTAACGTCTCATATAAAAATTGCGTGTTATCTTATCTGAGAGCATCTTTACGATGTAAAAAGTCATTTATAGCTTTAAAATTGCCCCCCCCCCCCGGCAAGTATCCCCAAAGGTGTCAGATGCAAATTTAAGAAAGTTAACCAGAACATGGACTCATCAGCTGTCGGCTTGCTCGTGCGTTTGACAAGCTGTGGCTATCTCCGTTCTAATAACTTAAAAACAGGAAAATTGGTTAAGTACATTTCCTCAATTACCTGAAGTATGCGCTACTCCAAGAATGATGGAGCAAATTTATTTTTTAATTACTAATAATTTAGATTTTTTTTAAAATAAAATCTCTTACAAGTGGACTGCTATAAAACGCACCACAAAATACAAAAAGAGCAAAATAAAACTGTATGTAAATAATCTACACACAAAACAAGAGAGTCACACGGTGAAAGGTCACATGTAGACTGCATGTGGTAAAACCTTTCAGGCTGGAAGTTCATTGATTCATTTATTGTTGGCTTACACACAACACTTACAAACTAACCGCCGAGACTTGTTTTGTGTGTGCAATGACTGGCATGCCCTCTCCTTGTGGAAATTATTCCCAATAACTTTTCAAACAGATACCAGAAACAGTTTGCCGTTGAAATGTTAAACTTTTAGTATTGATATGGATCTGAAGATTAAGGTACCTTATTCGAGGGTAAAAATAAACGCCCAACCAGGATCGACTCATTTCCTACACGCAGTTGTTTGTGTGGTTTCTCAAAATAAAATCTATATCAGTAATCACGAAAAGCATTGTCACCATAGCAGTCAATTCAAGATCGTTACTATGAGACAGGTGCCTAAATCAATTACGCTCAGTTGTTAATTTTTTGTTGTGATGGCTAATTATTTTGTTTTCTCCAGACAATACTATATTATTTTGTAAAAATGTGTTTGTGGTACACTCTAACAACTTACTGGTAGAATTAATCCGGATTCCGGGGCCAGAGTCTAGGCCAGGCTGACCCGGTAACTGACATCTTTTGATTGAATACGTCTTGTTTGTTGTTTTCAATGTACACATTTGGAGACATAGAGTAGGCCTATAACAGGCGAAATTCAAACGGCCTCTTACGTAGTTGTTGTAATACTTGATCGTTTAAAAACATAATAATCTGAACACTTCCCTCTATTACGACGCCTTCTAGACTCGGCTCCAGATGGAATTAAGAATAGAAAGTACAATTGAATCGTTTGTGCAAGTCTCGCATTATTTGACAATGACAAAACTACTGGAAAAAATACTATATTTTTCGGTGAAATTAAATCTTCTCTATAAAAAAAATCCATTTTGTAAGAAGTAATTTGTTCAAATTAACATTGAAACAAATGTAAAACTTTTTGACTAGGATGCATAATTGAGGAACCCATAGTTGCCAATCACGCCAGGATGTGTGTGATCAATCACCTAAAACTAAGTTGAACCCGTACCTCATTGGGCAAAACTTCTAACCCGTGTTTACACGTAACCGGAAACGGAAGTTAAGTGATTATTCTCGGCTTTCTTCATTGTTTGTATGCTTTATTTTACTTTCACTTATTTAATCGTAAAAATTTCCATTCCCAGCAATATGTATAGTTTTAATAGCCACAAACTAAAGTAAAACTATCCGACGGAACAGTGGCGCGCGCACGTACTTTAAACTCTTGGTCCCGGATGTTGTAATACGCGCGAGACTTGCACAGAGTTCCTGTTTTTCCTCGATTCATTACGGTTAAACCCTGTGGCGAGGGACATGTATGGTTGTCATGCCTCGGTGTTTGATGTCAGCACATGCTGAAACTTTTTTAATAGGTTAAAGAGGGATTCAACAGTTGAATTGATAATGTTCGCATTATAAAGACATATGCTTACCCTTGTCAGACTGTTTCAAAAGTAATATTTTGTATAGTCCATTGTTTTCGCGTCCCTTTTTTCAGTGAGTAGGTCCCAGATCCCCCTTTAAAGCCAATATACACTTTCGGAACAGAAAACAATAAAAACAAGTTTACAGATTTACAAATAACTTACAGGGTTTACAGAAGGTCATGGTGAAAGACTTCTCCTGAAATATTATTCCATGAAATGCTTTATTTTTTGAGAAAACATTAAAACAATTATCAATTCTCGATAGCGAGAATTACGGATTTGTTTAAAGCACATGTCATAAACGTGCGGAAAAAATTGGGTGGGATGGTCCATTATTTTCTCCCGACTCCGATGACCGATTGAGCCTAAATTTTCATAGGTTTGTTATTTTGTATAGAAGTTGTGATACACGAAGTGTTGGCCTTTGGACAATACTGTTTACCGAAAGTGTTCAATGGCTTTAACAATTGATTCACAGTAGACGTCAAACAGTTGCTTCAGGATGTAGATGCAACTTTTATACAATCCGCCACTGCATCTCAACGATCTTTCCCTGTCCTTGGAATGTTTCCATTCGTTGATTTAATATCAAAACTGTAAAGGTTTAGAGTTAATTTAGATTTCCTCTGTGGTTGTGAACGAAATGTTAAGTTCATGTAGAAGGAAGTGTCGACATGTTCCTTGACCTATTGGAACAACAACACATCTTAATGTCAATGTCCTTTGTCACTTTTGGAAAATGCTGGATTATGGCCAAAGAACCAGTCACTGTTCATCAATTCCTGTTACTTTAAATCAATGTCTGTTTGAATGTCGTGCATCCTATTTAGATGTATGTTTACAGTGTTTGTTTGTTATTTTGCGGATAAGGCTTTGTGTCCAGCTCATTAAACCAATCTATTAGCCTATATAACACAGACAATGACCGTCATGTGCCGTAGTTTCTAGTTATAATTAGGTATAGATGGACTGCGCATGACGTCATTGACCACCATCTTTGATGTAAAACAATGGAAAGATTTACACGTGTACGCACTGCGCACCTCTGAGCCAGCGATACCATTTCATGCGTGCATGTTTCATCTGAGATGGTGGCCAATTCAAGGGGGTCAATGGTGGCATTCTGAAATACTGAAACAAATTCATGGGAAATTTCATTGTGAAAACAAGAGTTAGGATTTTAAAACGAACTGCAGCAATATTTAGCAGCTGAAAAACCACTGTCACTTTAAAGAAAGAGACTTGCAAAGAGAATCTCACCATTTACACTACGTGTTTTTTTGTGTGGTCATTTTATGACTGAAAACAATTAAGATGTTTGAGTCTCTTGGGAGAAACATACTGCATACGAAGGACATGAAATTCTTGAACTTTAATCGAATGATGTACACTGTAAAAGTTGGGATAAACATCTTCTTTTGTCCGGACGCGGCAAACATTATCTACAATGTCACACTCACCCCTTAAAGGGAGTGGACACTATTGGTGGTTGTCAAAGACTAGCCTTCACAGTTTGTGCATTTCAACATAAGCATAAAATAACAAACCTGTGAAAATTTGAGCTCAATCGGTCATCGAACTTGCGAGATAATAATGAAAGAAAAAACACCCTTGTTACACGAAGTATAAGTGTGCGTTTAAAATGGTTGATTTCGAGACCTCAAGTTCTAAATCTGAGGTCTCTGATGTTTTATATTATCAACCTGTCTCCGATGTTTTATACTATCAACCTGTCCCCATTACTCGTCACCAAGAAAGGTTTCATGCTAATAATTATTTTGAGTAATTACCAATAGTGCCCACTGCCTTTAATCTAACAAAATTTCACTATACAACATCTCAAACATTTTTCACTAATTGATAATGTAATAAGGGAAAGTTAATACCCGTGCGTTTTTCATTTAGATGACATCATCGCATGGTTATAATGTATTTTAGGAACAGGTCATGATGTAAAGGGGAGGTAGTGCGTCATCGAAGTACGTAATTACTTCAATCACGTTCTGCATCCTCAAAAAGACACAAATAGAACCACTGTTCTAACCGCTGATTTGCCTTCCCCCTCCCCGCCTATACAGCATGGCATGCATTCTGTTTGGTCGGACAAATGTACATGGCACACTCTATGTCCAAATAAAATGACCGTACAGGCAGGGCCAAATGCCATAAGGCTGCTTAAAAGCAGAAAATATTGCTTTAAACATTCTGCTAAGCACTAATAAGCAGGATACCACCAAACGCTACATTTTTAATAGGGTTTGTC
Source organism: Asterias rubens (assembly GCF_902459465.1). Classification (NCBI taxonomy): domain Eukaryota; kingdom Metazoa; phylum Echinodermata; class Asteroidea; order Forcipulatida; family Asteriidae; genus Asterias; species Asterias rubens. Next base: position 21,299,042 of record NC_047066.1, on the reverse strand, counting down.
ACTTTGGTCATTCTTATTTTGTGAAATTACATCGGGCTGCTTGAAATGCAACAACTAGACAAAAGTAAACATCGCACCGTAAATAACACATACTTATTTTATAATGTTAACAGAGAACGCACGTAAAGCCCTTTCATGATGTAGAGATTGTCAAAATAGCTTTTGTGGTTGAGGACATAGGAACTTATGAATAATGACGACTGGAGAATCTTTTTTTACTAAGCATGATTTTGTTTAACGTTTCCTTTCAACGTTCCTTTTCCACGTAATTTCTGCTAATCTTTTTTCGAAAGCAGAATGCTGAGAATTAGGAAAAACAATAACGAGAAACGCTTTTGATCATGGTGACAAAATGTCACTAATTCATGTTGACGCTTCACGAAACGGAGCATGAGATGATGACAAGAACTTAAAAATTACTGATTTCCCCCCAGTTTTCCAACATGTCTGCGTTTAATCAAACTTAAGGGGTATTTATGAATTAGAATCAATGAGTAGTGACTCGGTCTTGAACCTTCGTTTAAAACCTGCAGGGTAGCCTAGTGGCCGTGTGATAAAGGACCGGGCCGAGGTTTTTTATCGCACGGCCACGACCCTGCCGGTTCTTAACAGACGTCCAAGACCTCGTCCCACTTTTTTTATTACCTGGTCCCCATGCAAGGACAACGCAAATTATCGTTTTTTTTATTGCAGCTGTCAAATAAAGCATGATTACGAACAGTATGGGAAAAGTTAACTAAAACGAAAATGAGAAGAACAAAAATTGCTGTTACAAACTGCTTACCAACCAAGAGGTGTTAATGCAAAACAATATTAGTAGTATGGTGTTTTGACCCTATGAGTCTTTCTCGTCACTTAGCTCTCATGAAAGACTCTGCTAGGGTCGAAACGCTTGGGTATTTATAAGACAATATGAAATATTTCGTTGTTTTACTGAAACGCATCCACCGAGTTCGAACAATGTAAATCACAAAGTATGTTTGCATTTACTAATCAAAAATAACTTTAAACGCCGGCAGTTTTCAATGATAAGGGAACTTCATCTCAAAATATTGACCTGTGTATATTGCTTACATCTTTCATCAACGAAGTTGAGGTTGAGGAGCGGTTAATTTCTCCAATTTGAACCCACACATCAGTCATCCAATATTAATCTCTGAATCTCATGGTTGAACTCTTTTTTGGCGATGACAATACATTATAAGTCATGAGTTTAATTGATTTTTTTATTCAGTGAGTGGGCCCTCTCTAATACATTTTGATTAGCATATCCGTCTTGCTGCAAAGCGATTTCCGGGTCAAATTATTTTAATGCTATTAAAAAGAAATGACCTTTCAGCTGTTAGTATATAATAAAAAAACGTTTGGGTGGGGGGTCGAAACTCAGTCTAAAATTAGAAAGCTAGTTAGGAAGAAAGAAGCATACTCAAGATGCTGGGCAGGGCCACAATACAAATATGTTTTGTTTTCGTGATTATTTTCTGCAAATAACGTAAAAGAAAATCGACTTCACCTATACAAAAATAAAAATATAAGAAAGCTTTATGATCTAAATCTCGCTAAGTTATGATCCAAATGTTTTGAAAACGTTTTTTTACCTCGAAGAAGCTGACACTGAAGACTTGTGTATTCATCTTGTTTTGGACAAAATTACTGAACACAATAAACTGTACTTTGTACCGTACTTCTTGAAGTTTTGCCTTGCTTAATTTATAATGTTTGATCTTTTTAGCATTTTTTAAAGCTTTTGATAATGTAAAGTGTTCTTCTTTTGATGTATAGCGCGTTTGGGCAATTTGTTGGATATGTGGCGCTTTATATTGCTGTTAACATTATTATTATTAATACTCATTATAACAATATTGTAAGAGTTCTTTTCCATTAAACGTAACTTTCTGTTTTATATTCGGTGACTGACATACCCCACGAGCACGTGATTGATGACGCACTTGTTTTTCACTCATGGACGGTCGAATTTGGACGAAGATCTGTCCTATACTATATGCATTAAACTGAACAGTATGACACGTAGTATTGGACGAAGAGTTCAGATTGGAGGGTTGTGGGTTCTGGAGGTTTAACTCGACCATCCGGTCTGTGGTCTTTTTATAGCCCATGGAAGGCGTCCAAAACAACGTGTCCTCGAGATAGTTAGGGATTGGGGCTGCTTTAAAATAAGGATTAAGACGTTTGCATAACGATGTTGAAGTTAAAAACTTGGCCTCAACTAACAATCGTCAGAAAAAGGAGACAGAAAATCTACCCTGAATGTTATAAACCTGGCACTTCTCCCAAAACACCCAGGTTGCAGCATCAAAATTGTTGGAAACTGTGGCAACCTTCCAAAATAACATTTAAAAAAAGTAGACATAGCATAACGATGTTCATGTTCAAAATTTGGCCTCACCTAACATCAGAAAATATAGAGAAACTCCATCCTGTGTTCTAAACCTGGCACTTCCACCAAACGACTTAACCGTTGCTGCACTTTGTGGCCACCATTTAAAAGAACACAACAGAGAAAGAAATAAAGAAGACATAGCATCTATAGATTTTGAAAACTTGGCCTCAACCAACAACATCAGAAAAGCTTGAAAGAAACTCCATCCTCCTGTTCTAAATCTGGCACTTCAACAAAACACTTTACCGTTGCCTTACCGAAATGGTGCAAGCTGTGGCAGCCTTCCAAAAGAACACACAAGAGAGAAAAGAAAGACGAAATAGCATCTATAGCTTTTCAAAACTTGGCGTCAACCAACAACATCAGAAAAGCCTGAAAGAAACTCCATCCTGTATGTTCTAAATCTGGCACTTCCGCCAAACCACTTAACTGTTGCTGCACTAAATGGAGAAAAATGTGGCCACCGTCCAAAAGAACACACAAGAGAGAAAAGAAAGACGAAATAGCATCTATAGCTTTTCTTAACTTGGCGTCAACCAACAACATCAGTAAAGCCTGAAAGAAACTCCATCCTGTATGTTCTAAATCTGGCACTTCCACCTTACCACCTAACTGTTGCTGCACTAAATGGAGCAAAATGTGGCCGCCATCCAAAAGAACACAGCAGAGAAAGAAAAAAGAAGACATAACGTTTTCAAAACTTGGCGTCAACCAACAACATCAGAAAAGCATGAAAGAAACTCCATCCTGTATTGTTCTAAATCTGGCACTTCCACCAAACGCTTGACTATTTCTGCAAATGGAGCAAAATATGGCAACCTTCCAAAAGCACCTAAGAGAAGGAAGGAAGACGTTCTGACAAACTTGAATATTTTGGAAAAGTTCCAAGATGCAGTCTTGGCTTCCCTGGGTTTTGATGAAACCTTTTAACCCTTCCCTTGATTCTGGTGTTTAAAATGCTGAATCAAGATGAAAATCTCGGTGGGTAAAAACGTTATCCCAAGTGAATGTATGCCAAAGCATCGGAAGCTATGACGCATTGTAAACAAAACCAAGACATCATGTTTTACATTGAGCAGCTGTATCGAAGCCCCCTGAACATTTAAAGGTGTAATAAGTTTACCAATCATGAACAAACTGTTACAGTTATACAACACAGTATACAATCAACCTGCTTTAGTAGAGTGAAGGATTGAGAAGGTTTTTGAGATATCATCGGAAGAACGTTGGAACGCCCATACGTTTATTTTCATAGAATTTTAGGAAATAATGTATCTATAGCGGTTGTGACTGATATTTAATGCTAGATACCTTGATCGAACAAATTCAAAGTAAACAGGGGTTTTGTCTTTATATGTAATAATATTAATTTAAACAATAAATATTCGCACAACTCTGACACAATAATTGTAAGACACTCTTTTACTCTTCTCTCTAAAACATATTATATATCGATGCAATTTCCACCTTTGGTTATTGGAAGACCTTGAACAGCACTGAAGAGGGAAACAGATCGATGTAAACAAGAATTCCTTGTGAAAAAAGGGTGTTCTGTGTCAAATAAGTCGGATTTAGGGCTACTATAGTTCTTGATGATTCTTGGCCGAAAAACTTTAAAACCGTTTGATTTGTGACTCATAAATATTGACCTTTACCCGTGCATAAACGAACTGTTGCATTTCGCTGCTGATACAAATAGTACTGACCTGATAACTTAAAGGGTCTATGTATCTTTTGTTGGACAAAAAACACAATGTCCACAGATTTACACTAAACTTACACAGTTTGAAGATAATGATAGTAGAAAGCTTCCCTGAAAATATTACGTGCTGAGGTGCTGTAGTTTTTGGGAAATGAGTAAAACAATGTCAGGGAAATAATTTTCGTCTCATGAGACGAAAATTATTTTAATCGTTTACAAACGTATTTTTATGGCATTGTTTTACTCATTTCTCAAAAACTACAGCACCTCAGGAAGCTTTCCACTATCATTATTTTCAAACCCTGTAAGTTTAATGTAAATCTATGGACATTTTGAAAAGGTACTCAAATACTTTAATGCAAATACACATTTATTTATGATGATCTATAGCGCCCACGTAAAGATTTGAGTCAAAGAAAGTCCCTTAACCATGAAGATTGGAAACTTGGTGACTAATCTGGAAACAAGAATTAACCATTTTCAACGAAAATGACTGTAATTATCAGCCGATAAGAGTAAATTTTAAAACTACAGCAGGAAAGTTTATTGAATAGAGGTCAATGTAAAAACAAGCGACTGTTTTAATTGATGTAATTTTACTGGAATTTGTGTTGCTCTATAACGAATTGTCGATTTTAATGGCGTAGAGAATGTGGACATACAGAATCAATCCCGAGTTAATACCCCCCCCCCATTAATTACAAAGAAAACATAGCCCAAAGCTAAATCATCTACATGTAAACTATTATGCCCTTTAAACTTAGGGTGCTGTTATACGTAAATAAAATGTGTTATTTTTCACAGCCTTTGAATGTAATGAGAGATTTACATGGAGTTGGAGAAGTTTGTATAAAATGTTATAAACAGTATAACTTTTTTTATAAGGTGAACATTTATGCGCGAATGAGAGAACAATGAGTTAAGGAATAAAATAAGGTCACAACATTCATTGAAGGGATGTGGTCTTATTTTCAAGATTATTAATAGATCTTCATAATTATGTTAGCGAGGTCACAGCTCTCAAGAAAATCAGAAATAACCGCAAATTTATTCCCTTGGGTGAACGATCCTGGCGCTCTTTTTCTTCCCTTATGCCTTGGGCAGTGCAAAGCTCTATGATCTGACGAGTCGCTGTTGAAATGTTTACCACGATAGGGCGATTTGTTTTCCCTTTTAAAGGTAACAGTTGTACTACACTAATAATGAATATTTATCTAATTAAAAAGAAAACCAATCACGTGTTTTTTCTTATGTAAGGTTTCGAAAATTATCCCTTTGTTTAACAAAGGGTTAAAAACTGAAGTCCTCGATAAACAATAGATAATAACCGAGATAGCCAAAATAACACAGCTCCTACTACCACCGTACAACACCGAGTCGAAATCGAAATGTATCCTGTCAGCGAACTTCTTGTCAACCACAGTTTGGTACTAGACCCCCCCCCCCCATCCCCCCCCACCCCCCCCCCCCCCCCCCCCATAAAATAAGAGAGTGCCCTTCTCATGGTCATTAATTAACTTTTACCAATGTGTGTTCATTTTCAGGAAAACATATCAAATGAGACAGCCGTTGTTACTCAAAGGCATCCACGGACTAAACCAGGAGCACCAGTGAGATCGGAGCCACATCGGTAAGTTTAGCTCCCTGATTTCTGAATTCAGATTTTGTGTGTGTATCCACCCGTCGAAGAAAAACAACCGCAACATAATTGTTTAAATAAATCCTGCTCTTTGATCCACTTCTCTGTTTTGGAAATTATTCCTTAAAGCTAAACCCCAGGGTGACATAAAGCCGGAAACTGCATCATTTCCTCCTAAAATTTCGAAACTTTATCATTTCCTTCCAAACTGTTGACACTTTTTTATATCGGGCATTTTTGTCAGCAATGAATTTCACCCCTGAAACACGTACGCGTACAATTTGGAGAAGACATACTGTAATGGCACAGTGTTATTCCCTAGAATTTGCTCTCACAACGATAAAAATGATTTCCTACATTTGCATATTTATATAACTTATCATAATTATTGTGAGTACCATTTAATAAGGAATCCATAGTGAGTATCATTAAAGAGCCATGCGACATTGAAAGAGTGCCTGCCGTCGATTTCACCAAACTCTGTTCTAACTTAGGATTGAAAGGACCAGACGAGTTAAGTTCCGTATCCATAGACGTTAACCCCCCCCCCCCTAATTGTGGACGAATTACTCGTCCTAAACTCGACTTAGGAATGATACTAGTGCCGTTTCGTGAATTCGGCTGTTAGCTTGTTAGTCTGAGCCTGCTAGAAGTGCTTTATCGCATCTTGTATGGGTTGTGCCGTAGCCTGGACATCCGACGTCACACTTCGCACCTCGTGTAATTACGCTAGAGTCTGCCGTTTTTAGACCACGTATATAATCACCTTTGACCTCGCATCTCATGTTCCCTACATTTGGTTCGAGGTTAAATTCTACCTATAGTATATGTGTGTACATAAACCAATAACCTGGCATTATCCTTGCCGATAAAGACATGGCACCAGTCTATGGTATGTACATGTATTGTATTTTAACTTGCTGAAACTTAAAAAACAAACTTACCGCAAGAGGGCGATGTTGAATAATTATTTTGTTCAGAGATGTGTACATGTTTTTGAAAAATGACTAAATCAGGTTTTCTTTGGTTGCTAGACGGTCACTGGACTTGGTTCCTAAGTCTGTGATTGTGGCTTTTAGTCTACACGAAGGCCAACACATTGGGTGCGCTCGTTTAGCTCCCCTGGGTCGACCCCGGTGTGTGGCGTTTTTTTTTACCAGGACGAACGTGGGTAATTATCTGCACACACTCGTCCTGGAAAAAAAAAAACGCCACACACCGGAGTCGACCCAGGGAAGCTAAACGAACGCACCCATTATTACGTGGGTAATTATCTGCACACACTCGTCCTGGGAAAAAAAAAACGCCACACACCGGAGTCGACCCAGGGAAGCTAACCGAACGCACCCATTATTACGTGGGTAATTATCTGCACACACTCGTCCTGGGAAAAAAACCGCTACACACCGGGGTCGACCCAGGGAAGCTAAACGAACGCACCCATTATTACGTGGGTAATTATCTGCACACACTCGTCCTGGGGAAAAAACCGCTACACACCGGGGTCGACCCAGGGAAGCTAAACGAACGCACCCATTATTACGTGGGTAATTATCTGCACACACTCGTCCTGGGGAAAAAACCGCTACACACCGGGGTCGACCCAGGGAAGCTAGAACGAACGCACCCTTTGATAGTTTATCTGTTGAAGAGTTTTGCGTGGCTGGTGCTGATAAATAACTGCGATCTCAGACTTGAAATCAAGTCTATACGTTCACAAGTAGCACATACATGCCAATGTGCAGTCTAGTCTTTAACAAACATGGACTTTTATTACGACATACCGCTCCTCTGTTTGCCCTCCTTCCCCGTTATTTTGTTGTTTGTGGTGCTGCATAATATGCATGAATTAATAATTGACGATGTCAATGAAACCAATTTAAAAGTGGATACGCTTCATATGCACGGTGGGGCTTATTACCCATCCATTTGTATCTTAAATAATAGCATGGGTGAATAGTTGCAACACACAAAAATGACGATAAATAATATTTCAATGAAGTAAAATCGAATGGAACAGGTGATCGTATCGAGATACTCCAAGAACAGAAACATGAGACCATTTTATGATTTTTACTGGGTATGATGTTTGAAATATCGCGGTACATAACTTAGATAATTAATTATCAATTGCAAGGAAGGGTCGTGGGTTTGAATCCAACCCGAGTAACACACATCGGTGTATGGGTAAAAACAAAAAATTAAAAAATTCTTTATCCCCGATTCAAAATTTAACATCTCTTATAATTAGTTATCAACACAAGTCGAGATATAAATAATGGCGATTTGTTCACAGTTGTTTTGTTATTGGATAATAATATTTCTTTAATATAGTTATTTTGAAAAACTCTCATAGTCAATGCTTTTAATTTATCTTTCTCACCACATTATTTTCACAACAAACGCTTTTTATAGCCCAAAGCGTCCAATCTGGTGGCCTCTTTAAACCTAAGACGTGCTAACCCTAAGTGACAGGTCCGTGCTACTAATAAAACAGTGCAAACAGAGAGGCTTACAATTACTTTACGTCTATTAAGTGGCTCATTATTGTAGAAGCTCTTTCCCCTGATAATTAAGGCGGTTATGAATTACTCGAGTGGGTATTTGATTTGACTCTTTTGTTCATGCCTTAATTGACAGCCAATTTCTTTCCTCTGCCTGATATCTTCGTATCAAAATTAATATGGATGAAAAGACCAAAGGATGTTGGCATATTTGTTGGTTGAGGATGGGTATGCCATTTCGATTAGTGTATTGTACCGTTAATCTAAATACTGCTCCTCTATCATAGCTTGTTTAACCCTCTAGTCCCTGCACCGCCCGAGTTTGCTGAAAACTAATACTTCAAAAATCTTGCAGTTAATTACTGGAATCGTAGTTCAAATTTTAAAAGATAGCCACAGCTTAATTTTTATGCACAATTTGAACCTTGATATTTGTATAAAAGTACAAGTTCGCATGAGAACAATACATGTCTCTCGTTAAACGGCTACTGTAATTTTTATGGCGAATATTTGTTTGTAAGGATAAAATGGACACAATAGCTTTTCAAGGCTTTTATCTGACTCAATGATTATACTGATTAAATGCGAAGGCGTGAGTTTTTGACAAATTATTATCATGAATGATTAATAAATACAGTTTCCTTTGTATTTATTAATGAGCGTCTTGTTGGGGTAAGAGCTAAATTATTTCACCATCATTAGCTTCATTAGCTTAATAATGACTATCGAGGATTCTTTTGATGGTCCTTTTTTTCTACAAACACAAGCTAGCAAGGTTTCCTCCTACCACTACAGTATTTCGATAGGCGGCTGGGCGGTCCAGTGGCTAAGTGGTTAACCTTTGCGCGTCCTGAACTGTCTTGTATTGAAAGCTTGTATGGTGAACCCCAAATTAAAATGAATATTGCTTCAAAAACACACGGCAATAAACTCTCGAGAGAGACTGTCTAAACTACTCTACATGTGATAAACCACGCCCTCTATTGCGTTAGAGTAAAGCTTGTTTTGATCTTGAATCAAGCTCGGTGTATAGCCTTGCAGCGAATATTAAAGCTTTATCGATATAATTACGTTCCACTGGATTGTCAACGGGTGGATATTCGGCTAAAGTCGCTCATCTAGGTGGATTTTCCGAGGACCGTATATACGATGAATTTGATCCACCTGTTAACAGCCGCAGCATTGATGCACGGTAAGTAACCATCAATGTGATTTACTTAGTAGGGTACAGTGGAGAAAGATGGGACATACAAACAGCTGTTTGATAATTAAAATTTATCATAAATTGTCACATGGGTTCATTTTTCAGCTCAAACATTGCAGTGGAGGCCTAGTATAGTTGGAATGAAAAAAAAAAAATTCTTTATCCCCGATGCAAATTTAACATCTATAATGGAATGAAACAGTAAACAACGACAAAGTGGAACAACATTTCTAAAAATCAGCCTTTATAATAAAACAGTAACGGGAAAATGTAACTGTTTAGCATGTCTTGGGTTTCCCCCTTAAGATTTACAAATAAATTGTAAAAATGTAGCTGTTTCCTAAGCCGGTACGTTATATACGACCCAAGCTAAATGGAAAATCTGTTTTAATTTCTTCTTCGCAGAATGTTTTGGTCAAATGAGCACCCAACGTTTACTGAGGAGTTTACTTGATGGCTATGAGTTCACCACTTTACGACCGGTCAGAAATGCATCAGATGTCATCCGTGTGGAGTTTATGTTTTTACTTACACAAGTTATAGAATTGGTAAGAACAGTTTTCTTTTTATGTTAGAAGATAACTTGAAAATTATTTAGGAACTGTTTAACATTTCACATTCAATTGAGATTTCACATCTTGACTGTAACAGCTCGGTTATAACTGAAGTTTAGAACTATTTATTGTTGTCTACACCTAGCAAAGCTTCAAACATTACTTGAAGACACTGGACATTATTGGTAATTGTCAAAGACTAGTCTTCACAGTTGGTATATGCATAAAATAACGAACCTGTGAAAAGTTGAGCTCAATCGGTTGTCGAAGTTGCGAGATATTAATGAAAGAAAAAAAAACCCTTGTCGCACCATGGTCACACGAAGTTGTGTTCTCTCAGATGCTTGATTTCGATACCTCAAATTCTAAATCTAAGGTCTCGAAATCAAATTTGTTGAAAATTACTTCTTTCTCGAAAACTACGTAATTTCAGAGGGAGCCAATTCTCACACCCATTTATAGTATCAACCTCTCCCCATTACTCGTTACTAATTAAGGTTTTATGCTAATCATTATTTTGAGTAATTACCAATAGTGTCCACTGCCTTTTTAAAACTGCTTGTTTCGAACACACAATCTATGACTTCAGCTTTAAAATCAAAATTTACTATTTTTGTTTGTCTGTTACAGAATGAAAAACATCAAACTCTTGAAATTGGAACTTGGTTCACTCAGGTAGGAAAAGCTGTTCATAGTGTTGTTTTGTTTCTCGTTATTGTTTTTTATTTTATTTTTTATATTTCATAAGGAGGGCCGAAAGTTGATGAGCGTGATGTGTAGGGATGGGTTGGCCTTATATGGTTTTATATAAACCTAACGTTCTCCCATTACAAATCAACGTGCTAGGATTTCCAAGAAGCTGTTATACCACAAAATAATCTTCTTTTTTGATCAGAATATTCTTGCTTGTCAAGTTCAGAATACACAAGATAAATGTACCTGAAGCATGTAATTTGCATTGTTGAAATATGTTAATGTGCACTTTGTTTCAGTTAAAAATGTTTCAAAAAGTAATCTCAATAAAATGTTATTGAGTACCAATAACAATATCCCGGATCGTTATTGGTAATAAAGGTTTTGTCAAACCATAATCAAATTTTTCACGAATCATTAAAAAAAAAAAAAATACCAGCATAATTTTGTTCTCTTTACGTTCTCATTTCAGCAATGGACGGATGAGTTTATGACCTGGGATCCTGACAAAAACAACGGAGTAAAACGACTTTTTGTTTCAAGATCCAAAATATGGTTGCCGGATATAACGCTGTACAACAGGTAAGGTAATCTTTCATGATATTTCATCCTGTAGCAACCAATGTACTATACCCATAGCAACCGACGTACTATACCTGTATCAACCAATCCGTAGCAACCATTGTACTATAGGCTGCCCTAAGCAACCAATGTACTATACCTGTAGCAACCAATGTACTATACCCATAGCAACCGACGTAATATACCTGTATCAACCATTGTATTATAGGCTGCCCTAAGCAACCAATGTACTACACCCATAGCAACCAACGTACTATACCCGTAGCAACCATTAGGCTGCCCTAAGCAACCAATGTACTATACCTGTAGCAACCAATGTACTATACCCATAGCAACCGACGTACTATACCTGTATCAACCATTGTATTATAGGCTACCCGAAGCAACCAATGTTCTGCCTGTGGCAACAGATGTACCTGTAGCAACCAGTGTAATTTACCCGTGGTAACCAATGTACTATTCCCGTTGTAACCGATGTACTTTGGGCCTACTTGTAGCAACATCAGCTTCTCTGTACCTACGTCTATGTTAATGTATCTTATGACGTGTTGTAAAACAAATATTGACTGTTTTTACTTGCGCTTGTTTAAGCTACTACTCCCGCTTCGACCACCGAGGCATTATGCAGGACTCTCTGGGGATCACCTCGGGGGTCATAGCTTTATAACCGCTTCACCCGAAACAGTCAAAAATACAACTTCATGAACGTAAAAATGGCACAACATTTAAACTGAGTTTCAATATCAACATAATATTGAAGATTCTGATTCTATCCTGTTTTTTTTTGGTAGTATGGACAAAGACTTTGAAAGCTACAAAGATACCTCAGTCGTCGTTAACTACAATGGCATGATGAGATGGGAGGCCCAAGTCATTCTAAAAAGCTCCTGCAAGATAGACGCGCGACTTTTCCCATTCGACACTCAAGTCTGTAAGCTAAAATTCTCATCATGGGTGTACAACAGTTATGAGTTACATCTTCAGATATTGGAGGAGATGGACAGTAAAAATCTGTACGAAGACGTTGGGGTCTGGGAGCTTCGTGACGTCATTGTGAACGGAAGCGAGTCTGTTTACGATGGCGTTCCCTACCAAGAACTGACTTATACCGTTTATCTAAGACGGAGACCCATGTTCTACACTGTCCAAATCATCATTCCATGTATCCTGCTCTCTCTAATCAACCTGATGGTGTTTGTCTTGCCCCCCGAGTCAGGGGAGAAAGTATCACTGGGTATGGCCAACCTGTTGTCACTGGTTCTGTTCCAGCAGCTGATCAGCAACGCTGTTCCCCCGACTTCAGATAATGCACCTATCATTGGTGAGTCATTTTCTTTGGTCGGTAAGAAAGGAAATTTTGAGGTTTGGTGGAACAACACTATGACATTATTTGGTTTGGGTAAATTTGTCTGTAAACACCAAAACCAAACATTGTACTTCTATAATGTCCACCATACCTCAAAAAGACTAATGCCTTCCACATTTGTAATAGTTACGGTAGCTGTCATATTACCACTTATGTCATGTCAGACTTGGGCAAATTGATACTTGTATCATTGTTGTATTGTGCGGGTCCAGATTATGCATTCAAGGTGTACCGGTATGTGGGGCTATAGCAGGGTTAATGATTAAACTCAGACTTCAATCTTCAAAAATGATAATCGGGGAGCTTGAAGCTTTCAATCATGTTCATCTGGAATTGTAAGACAGTTTCGGTGTACATTTGTGACTGAATTTCACTCAATTTCAATAACTTAATTTGATTTTCTTTTGTCTTGTATCGCAGGATATTTCTTCTGCCCGATGATAGTCCTTGCTAGTACCTCCATCGTATGTACCGTGATCGTTCTGAACTTGTTTCATCGCGACAATCGGCAGGCCATACCACGATGGGTCAAAATCGTAGTGCTCAAACACATGGCAAAGTTGGTCCGCTACAAAGCTTCAAAAGGATCATCCACGACTATTCGAAGATGCAGACAAGATCTGACCTATTCAAAACACGATCCGGCTGGGAAATTCAAAGTGAGCACAGATACGAAGGAGCAAGGTATTAACGCGATGTTTGAACCAGGTTCCAGTCAAGTGGGTGCTAAAAACGATATCAGCAACCCGAAGGACGACATTGGCATTGGTATCTCTTTCATCCAGTCTACCCAAGCTGGAGCCGATGGAACTGCGGAATCGCACCACAAGACCAACGGAGCTCTTAACTGGAAGGATGTAGCACTCGTGATTGACCGGGCTGCCCTTGTCTTATCTTCACTCGTGACTTTTATGGCAGCTACTGTATCTGTGTCACTGTTTTTGTTAATTTCGTAGGAAATATTATTCTTAGAATGAAAGCCTTATTAATGTTCATTCAATTTAGAAAAAAAGAAAAAGAAAAAAAAGCAGAAAGGGTTGAACAAAATAAGAAAAGCCCCTTAAATTAACCTTTAGAAAAAGCAAAGCTAGATTATGATAATGAAAAAATTCTAAGAATTTGATCGTGTAAGCATGAACCATACAGCAGTATGACGTTGATACGGACCAATCCAACCGGCTGTTAATTCAACGTCAACATTGGAGTTGTCCCAGATTCCACATGATATAAATATAAATATTAATGTGGAAAAGCTTCTGCTTCTCTGGCTAATGGCAATCGTTCGGTTCATAAGGGGTCGGCTTTCTGATGTATTCGAAGTGAATTGTTTCTCAAAATGCTCGACTACCATCACAAGCTGCTGTAGGCTTCTAGCCAAATGCTTTTGTTGCCATTAATTTAAGCAGCGAATACCAAACTTATACCTTCAATTTAAAACCAGTGGGCACTATTGGTAATTGTCAAAGACCAGTCTTCTCACTTGGTGTATCTCAACATATGCATAAAATTAAAAACCTGTGAAAATTTGAGCTTGATTGGTCGTCGGAGTTGCGAGATAACTATGAAAGAAAAAAACACCCTTGTCACACGAAGTTGTGTGCTTTCAGATGCTTGATTTCGGGCCCTCAAATTCTAAACTTGAGGTCTCGAAATCAAATTCGTTGAAAATTACTTCTTTCTCGAAAACTACTCCACTTCAGAGGGAGCCGTTTCTCACAATGTTTTATACTACCAACCTCTCCCCATTACTTGTTACCAAGTAAGGTTTTATGCTAATAATTATTTTGAGTAATTACCAATAGTGTCCACTGCCTTTAATCGTGTAAATGCGTAAGCTTGAATTCAGGTTTGATTTGCAACCGGAGTTTGTAAACAATAGCATCTTCGTCACAAGTTTTAATTGTTGTAACAAATCCTTTGTATTGTAATAAACATTCAGACTGTAGAATTGTTGTATGGGATTTGAGGCATTGAATAGTAACGTACCAATGTTTATTTTTCACTGTGTCTTAATGTATCCATAATATGCTTATAAAAAATTAATGCCGAACAAACGAGTGTGATCTTTGTCTTTGTTCCGTTTTAAATTCGCGGTCTAATTCCAGGAATTACACTCTTATAAACTAGAATCTTATAGGGTACAAGGTCAATTACATCCCCTTTAACTGGGTTACGAGGAAAACTTTAGTTTTAGAATACCCAGGAAACACCCCCTCACCAGTCAGAATATGGTAACTATAGAATAGAATAGTTTGTAGCAAATTATTAAAAACATTCACAGGAATTTGAAGCATTAGAGTCGCATCATGACAAAAATAGTTATCCTCAAAATCCTTAAATGTACAAACTGTATACGCAATCTGTACAATAAAGATATAGCTAAAAATACAATTACTTCCTACATTACAAATTTCAATTAAAATCTCACGGCCGATGCTATCATGTTTTTGCACATGTTCATCTCATCCTTCTTCCTACATGAAGGCATGAACTTGAAGTCTTTCGCTGGGTGATTGATATCCTATGTTACCTACACGCCTTTCAATTCTCTTTTTCATAGATTATCTTCATTTCATCTATTTTAATTCCAATAAAGGCCTACTCAAAATCTGACCTTACGCAGCAAATGATGACTGCCAGAAGAGAACCGAACACCAGCGTAATCACAGGTTAGCTCGGCTGTTTACTGATACATTAATCGGATTCGAGTAAGTATATTTTCTTTTACTTACTTTTCCAGAAGGTGTATTTACAGGAAGTCAGTGGATAATGTACAGGCAACTAAACGTTAATCTAAAAGGAACATTTCGCTTTTTGAAGATGTAAAAGTGGCCGAGAGCGTTGCCAATCACAGGGCCAATCTTGGGTCAAACGCCGCCAGAGTGATCCTCTAAGGCCACTGAGCATGTGTGAATTGGGGTATTTATAAAGTTGAAGCTGCTCTAGAGTTGCAAATGTCGTTGGTTCGAATCCCACCCGAGTAATATTATGCCTGTGCTGTTTAGAGCTCGGGGAAGTACTGAGTATACAGTACTAAAGCACATCGGTGTGTATAGTAAACAAACAGGGAATATAATAATAAAGATGAAGTTATAGTCGTTCATCGAGGCGTAAAGCAAAAGTATTCTTAACTCGTTGCACTTATTTTTCGTAGAGGGCGCGCTTTGCAACGTTGGCTGTCTTAGAGACCAATTCTATTATCAGACGTCACAAGACAATGGTGGCACCGAACCGACACATTGGACAATAATCTTTGAACCGCTCTCAAGCAGATCAGCAGGAAGAGCGAAAACTATATAATTTGCTCATAAGCGTTGCCTTCGGGGAGCTGGTATATTGACTGATGTATGTGTATCTGTGAAAATAAAGCACGTTCCATTGATAGTCGTAGGAGTTTACCTGGTTATGATGGTTGCCGTAATGTTTTATTTCGAAAAATAGAATTGTTATATTTTTTATATTTTTTTATTGTCAATATCGTGTAGTTTTACCCAAAATGTTGTATAATATATGAATAAACCCACAACAGAGTTGAAACGGGTTCAGGGCGACAATGGGCCCGACCGACCAATGGGTCAGGTTGGACTGGACACTGATAACCCTAATTCCAAATGATTCAAATGTATTCTCTGTCAGATAGACCCATATTCGGATAAATTGTAGTTTATAGACGTTCTTCGAGGTGTATAAAGCAAAGTAGTATACTACATATTGCAATCTGTTCGTGTACCATAGTAGAGGGCGCACTTCGCAACGTTCATGTAGAGAATTGGAATCATAATTCTGTTGCAAGAATCAACTCTTGAAGCCATGCATGAACATTTGTATCTGAGGTGACTAAAAAGAAGTTGGACATAGGCCTTACGTATTGTTTAAAACTTTGCATGGTGTGAATAAATAGGATGAAAATATAATAAATAGTAAACTTGCCGGTAAAACAGTTGTGTAAATCTCTTAAGTGGGAGCGTTGGCTCTGAAAAGACATCCAAGTTTGACATCTTAGAGACAAAGTCTACATCAGACGTCACAAAACATTGTGCAACGTCGGCACCGAACCGACACATTGGACACATCTTTACCGCTCTTGTTCAGATCAGCAGGAAGAGCGAACAAAAAATCTTGGCCCGTCGGTTTTTGCTTTTTGGGACCTTTACCAATGTTTTAAATATACCTTAGTACGCCAAAGTAAGGATAACTTGGAACAGATCGAAGCTAAGAGCATGACATCATGCGTTGATAAAATTAATGTATGTAATAATGTATGTCCTCCGTTTAAGCAATTACATAAAACCATCAAAATTTTCATAATGACTAATAGATAAACACGAACGGATCTGAGAGACTGGTCGATTTATACCACGTTTGCGATTATCCCCAACATGCCACGCCCAACGGTCATGTGCCACATAATTAAGTAAATAAACAAGTATATTCGACTCACGGCTCACATGGGATTTTTAATGGAAAGGTATGTTTCATGTGATATTGCGTTTTGGACCTAGTACAAAACTGTACGGGACCATCTCATCTCCAGTCATTTTTTACATTGACATCGTCTGTTGAGGATTTTTTGATACGCGCATTCTCCAGAAATTACATCAATTATGCGGTGGATTGTTCTGCCTCTCCTGTTGATTTCAGCGTCTTCGTCTTTGAGCGGTAAGACTTTATTTCATGATTTAAACCATTTAAACATAGACCTAGGCCTAAATCTTACGTCTAAGTGGACGGGTATTTAATGGTGTGTGTTTTGGTTTCTGTTTGTGCAGACCTGTTTTAAATAATAGATTATTGTTTGTTTGCCCTTCAATTATTCGGCTTCAGTAGGGTTACTGTAAGTTGTTCAATAATGCAAAAAGTATTATAAAGAACAGTTTTCCGGTCTAGAGTGTGACGGTTGGAAATTTTAAATTAAAGTATTAGTCTTTTATCGAAAAATACAAATCGTGGCTATATTTTCACATGCTTTATATATCGTCATCGTTTTCTTTTTCTTAGGCGTTGCATGGTGAGGTTTCAATTATTATTATACGGTAACACCTTTGGTGTTTAATCGACTTGAACTTATGTGGGTTTCATTCGACTGTCTGTTAGAATATGCCGTTCCTGTCTGGCATCCATGTCTTTTGTAAATAACCCAATGCACTTGAACGTATGAAAAAAGTCTATAGGTTTTGCTTAGCGAAATTGAGTCTAAAGCATAATGGTCTTGTCTTAATACATGCTTTTAAAATGCAAGATCTGAAACAACGCCGCCAACACTTTTACCTCAAATTTGCTAAGCCGAATTGAACTGAATTTCGCGAGTGGATTCCTAAAACAAGAGGTGAATTTAATGGCTCAGTATTAATTGTAACTCATTATTGACTACTCATAATGTACGTACCAAGCTAGAGACATGCTAATACTAATAGTGCCTTTCATTCCATGGTCAAATGAAAATGCCATGAATTTACAGTTTTCCCAGTTGTAGTTGAACATCATTTTGGTGTTTTGAGTGTATGTACTTGTGTATAGGCCTACATAAATTTTTCTTTACAGATTTTTAGTTTTTTATACATGGTGTAGGCCTAGTACTTTCGTATAGTCCTTTTGTTTGTATTTGTTTCTGATATTTGTGTATTTTTTGTGTGTGCATATTATGTTATGCCGTTTATAAATATTAATTCTACTTATTTATTTGTGCAATTGGTAATTCAGCAGATGGCTGCTATGCGATGACTTTGTTTGTTATCAATCAACCATGAATAATAAAATGTTATTACTTTATTTTATAGAATGTCGTCAGATGAGTGCCCAGAATGTACTTCTGAAAGAGCTACTCGATGGTTACGGTTTCCAATCAACCCGACCTGTTTATAACTTATCACATGTTACAACGGTGGTATTTGGTCTGACACTCATCCAAGTCATTGAATTGGTAAATGCTTTTCTGAATTACACCATGCACGATATGGGACAGAGGTTATCCCCCGATGTTCCCATATTTTAGCAAACTACTTTCCTCTTGCCCAGAAGTCCCCCCCCCCTCCAAAAAAAGCCACAGTTTAGACACAAAAAGATGGACCCAATGTACCATGTGCCATGTCGAGCACCAAACGGTCCAATTGATTCCATAGTTTTATCCACAACATGTCAGGATTGAAGGCACTGGACATTATTGGTAATTACACAACACAAAAGTTAGCATAAAAACTTACTTGGTAATGAGCAATGGAGAGCTGCGATAGTATAAAACATTTTGAGAAACGGTTCCTTCTGAAGTAACGTAGTTTTTCACTAACATTTTTCACTAAAATATTAAAAACATATTAGGCCTGCAACCTTTTATTATGCGTCTGAAAGCAAACACACCTTGTGATGACCAACTGAGTCAACAATTTTCACAGATTTTTTATTGTGTGCAAATAATATGTTAGATTACACCAAATGAGATTATTGGTCTTTGACAACTACAAAATATGTCCACCCAGTGTCCATGATGCCTGATTGACACATGACTAAAACAATTGCATTATTTTGTCTTTTCTTCACACTGCAGAGTGAGCGATATCAGACAATAGAGGTGGGAGTTTGGTTAACTCAGGTATGTAGTTACAAACTCGTAAACAAATGTAAGATTCAACCATTAAAAAGGATAAATTAATCTCTGATGTAATTCACTTATTACTCGTTAACTTTAACAGTAATTCAATACGTTTGACTAAAATCCATATTACAAATTCGATATTGGTTTTAAAACGATTGTATAGGACATTTGCTTTTTGATAAATATACAAGTCAAGGTAAATCAACTATCTTGTTAAGTTGTAATGGCTGTAAAAAGACAGACTTGTTGTAGCATTCAGTATGACAGACATTTTGATCATTGCTCTGATCAATACAAATAATTTGTTGTAACATTTATGACTTATTTATGCAGCAACTTTTTTTTCCAGCAATGGCCGGACGAGTATTTAACTTGGGATCCAAATGATTACAACGGAGTTGACCATCTTTACATCGACAAGTCTAAAATATGGCTTCCAGATACTACTGTACACAAAAAGTAAGTTGTTGGTTTATTGATAAACAGTCATCACAGCCATCTGTTGAATTACTACTATTTGTACAAATAAAAATAGCCATAGAGATAGAAGTATTCAAAAACGGTATAAAGTAATATAAATACACGCACATACATACACGCACACCCATAAACATTTATATACATAATACATCAGTTTAAAAATTATGATTAAAGGGAAAGTACACGTTTGGTAATTGTCAAAGACCAGTGTTCTCACTTGATGTATCCCATCATAACCATAAAATAACAAGCCTGTGAAAATTTGGGCTCAATTGGTCATCAAAGTTGCGAGGAAATGATGAAAGAAAAAACAACCACGTGGACGAATTGGTGTGCTTTCAGATAAGAATAAAAGACTTCTAGCTAGAAGTCTTTTATTATTTGAGTGAGAAATTACCCCTTTCTCAAAAACTACGTTACTTCAGAGGGAGTCGTTTCCAACAATGTTTTATACCACCAACAGCTCTCTAATGCTCGTTACCAAGTCAGTTTTTAAGTTAATATTTGTTTTGAGTAATTACCAAACGTGAACCTTCCCTTTAACTACAAATACATGAATACGAACAGAAACATAAGGAATAGGACTACGAGAAGAAAAAGACATTGGAGATATGATGGTATCAAGATTGGCTAATTAACAAATTTGTGTCGTTGTTACTATGCAAAATAACTTAAGAGGTAAAGCTTATAATTTAACTAAGTGTATATAAACTTCATGACCTAAGCTTTAATATGAACTGACTCTTAAACAAGCCAAGTATGATTTTTAGTACTAACAAAAATGTGTGTACAAAACCTATGGGTTTTTCGACAGAGCGAAAGAAATAAGAAGAAAAAATAAACAAATCTTGACGAAAACATAAGCTGTTCCGACTACTGTATCGGAACAGTCGACACTTTGTAAGGTGTGTCGGAACAGTTGACATTTTGTAAGGTGTGTCGGAACAGTTTACACTTTGTAAGGTGTGTCGGAACAGTTGACACTTTGTAAGGTGTGTCGGAACAGTTGACACTTTGTAAGGTGTGTCGGAACAGTTGACACTTTGTAAGGTGTGTCGGAACAGTTGACACTTTGTAAGGTGTGTCGGAACAGTTGACACTTTGTAAGGTGTGTCGGAACAGTGTACACTTTGTAAGATATCATACGCTGAAACTGAAATGCATTTTGTTTCTATGTTGCAGCGTTGAAAAACTTTTTGAAAGTTACAAGGACATCCCAGTAGTTGTGAACAGTGATGGAAGTGTATATTGGTCCACGCCGGCCATACTCAAGACTACATGCCGTATCAACGCCAGTATGTTCCCATTCGATACCCAGGTCTGCCAGCTCAAGTTTACATCATGGGCTTATGGCAATCACCAGCTCAATCTCACACAGTCTGATAGATTGAATGATCCAAAGGCCGACTACTCTGATGTTGGGGTTTGGGAACTACTCAAAATAGAGATTCAGCATGAATTAAAGTCGTATGACGGACCGGTTGCCTACCCAGAGCTATCTTACTTTATTCATCTGAGAAGACGACCTCTCTTCTTCTTACTCCAGATTTTCCTCCCGTGTGTTCTGCTCTCTTTTCTGAATCTCATGGTGTTTATCTTGCCCCCGGAATCAGGGGAGAAGATATCACTGGGTATGACCAACCTGTTGTCACTGGTTCTCTTTCAGCAGCTAATTGGGACATTGTTTCCTCCAACATCAGAAAACACTCCAATAATTGGTAAATATTTAACAAATTTCATAGTTAAGTTTAAAGGTGTAATAGATTTGTTTGTCAATGTAATTCTGAATTTTTATAGCGCACAATTTTCGAAGACATAATTATGCAGTTAACGTCACATGTTAAAGTTTCAGCTGAAAACAGTGTCTAAACGCTGATAAAATACCCAGCCACAAACGGCCACCATATTTGCCAAAGAGAGAGAAAGAGAAGATAGCAATCTCGATGTTGTGCTTTCTTCAAGTAACCTCGAAGCTTCTTCAACAACTGGTGATGACTTTATTCAATCAAATCACAAATAATAACGTTGAGCTTTCTTTTCAATGATCCTTCAAAGCCCTTTTTTTTTTTTTTTTTTAATGTATCAAACCATATTACTTTGAAGGGATTCCTCTCTCAAGATCTATACTTTGAACAGCTAAAGTGATCCTCACCCATTGTGTAAAGTCATAGCCATAATTTTGGAGTTACCAGTCTATGACCCTTTATATGACTAAAAGTTACGTAAGTTTCTACCTGCCAAATAAATGTCATACAAATCTAAACAGTTTTTGTAAAGGAAAACCGTTTTTGACGTTCCTTTGAAGAAAATGAACACATTCTTTCTCTTTACAAGACACTCGTGTATAAAAAAACTAATCCAATATGATATTTCATGTTTTAGTAAATGTTACTGTTTCTATTTTTTCCCAATAGGGTATTTCTTCACGTGCATGATCGCCCTGTCATGTTTCTCCATCATCATCACCGTAGTCGTCCTCAACATTTACTTTCGGGACAACCGGCGTCCCATACCTCGCTCGATAAAGTGCCTCACATTCAGAGTTCTCGGTAAGTTAGTAAGATACCCAGCTCCCGAAGAAACTCTCGAAGCAGATCCAGCAGGTGAAAATTACCAAAATAATGGCAGTCTGGACTCCGGGCTCGAGACAAGTAACCACTCTGGCATGCCGCCCTCAGATACTCATCTTTGCCGGGTACTGGATGACTGGATGGACAACCGCATAATTCACTCCGAGACTCTTCAGATTGCTCAGAGGCGAGAATATGCATCAACCAACCGGTCAAAAACCATCAGCTCCCCCGTCGGAAGAGCGAAGCGTCACGCTGAAATCAAAGACCACCGATCGGCACGGGAAGGGCACCAGACTAGTGATGATCGAGCCTTCAAGGGTCCGGTATGGCGGGATGTTGCCCTGGTGATTGACCGTACAGCCTTACTCATCAGCACCGTGGTTACACTGACATCATTTTGTGTAACTACCACATGTTATGTTCTCAATTTGAATTAACGCAATTTGACCATAGTGTGATCTCCTTCCTAAAGAAATGCTGAAATTGGACCGATGTTTATGTAAAAATGTGGTCAAAGCTGTCATTCGATATGATTGTGTACAAAATTTGAAATTTCTTCGAAAAATAAGGATAAGTTTATAGTAAAGCTGTAAAAGTTGTGTATGCGAGCATTAACTCAACTCTATTGCTATTTTGGATTGTATCTCACAGGTACTTTGAAGTATCATAATTAATAAAACATTAACAAAAATACGCAGTAAATATAGATTAATAATATTAATCGTATACATAAATAATTATTACAAGCCTGGCTTTATCTATGTAGAAATATCCAACTGATAGTGGATAATAGAGCTACTTTTTGCTCAAACATTTTAGCATAATTTGTATGTAGATATGGATTATATATTGGAGTGTGTGTCTCTGCAGACACCATTATTTTTAAATTGCACTTTATTTAACCGAACAAATTCTTTAAGTAGCAACTAGCAAAGCAATGCAGAGCGTTTCCATTTGCTTTTCCATTATAAAACAACCCCTAGGGAATACAGTCAACAGTTTGATTGCATCAATATGGTTTTCCAAACTTGGCAAATTAGTCCGACAACCGAGAACTATAATAGTTCACAGAAAAGATATTATTATAAATTACAGTTCACAGAAAATATCACACGACAAAAGATATCGAACAAAAACATTAACGCAAAAAGGACCACAATAAAAATGTTAAAATAAAAAACGGCTGGTGAAATAATATGACAAAGGACAAAACTACACGAAAGACAACCAGGAAAACCAATGAAGTAGAAATAGGCAAAACAAAAGTTAAATACTACTATTAATTACTAAATAGTATTTATTGCGTATGTATATATTGTGGAAACTTGGTTTTGGCCTTCTTGTAAACGTATTGCTATAAATGATGGAAAATAAACAACTGTTCATGAAACCCCATGGACTAACTTGCTCGCTGAAACACTTGTTAGGTAAAGCGCTAAGTTTGTGTGAATAAAGCAGACATATGTACCGTGTAGCCTACATGTAATATGATGTATGTTTCAAATTTTAAATAATTATTAGTCTGACTGAATGAAATTTAAAAGAATCATGATTCGTGAATTAAATTGCGAAAACTTAGGAAGAATCAGTTAGCTGATGAGCCCATATAACGAAACTACTGTTCTATAATATAGGAACTGAGATGCACCTTGCCTTAAAACTTTTTAAAGTGATAACCGACACAAGAGGGCTCGAATTCATAAAGAGCCTATCCGGGGATTGGGCACATTGGTAAATTCTTTACACGGCTCTCATTTCAGACTAGCATGAAGAGCTAGAGGACAAAACAAATCTTTGCTCGTTGGTTGTTGCTTTCGAGGACCATTTCCAATGTTTAAAGTAAACATACCTATTAAGTACGTAACGTATACGCATAACTTTGAACATGCCAAAGTTATAACATCAACTCAATGAAATCATGCATCGATAAAACTTAGGTAATAATAACTGTACTCTGTTCAAGCAACATAAATACCATCATGGTACATGGAAGGTCCTTCTGGTCATTGTTTAATCACGAATGGAATTAATGGTCTATAATAACAAACGTTAACTGTTACCTTGACAACATGCCACGCCCAAGAGTAAAACGTCATCTTATTAATCGAACGAGTATTTATTCTACTCACGGTTGGCTGGCGATTTTTAATGGAAAGGAGCGTAAAGGTGTACTCATATACGTGTGTAGTACAATGCGTTTTCGACCCATCGCAAGCTTCAGGAAAATACCGACAGTCATTCTTTAATTTGAAGTTATCTGTGGAGAAGCTTTGCCTTTGATTCGTTTAAGACAAGGGATTTGCTCCAGAAAAGTGGCAATGATGATGCAGTGGATTGTTCTGCCTCTCCTGTTGATTACAGCGTCTCCGTCTTTGAGTGGTAAGACTTTATATCATGATTTAAACACATGCCTATATAGGCCTAAATCTTAAGTCCATGTGGATGGATATTAATGGCTGTATGTTTTTTTCTGTTTGTGTATATACATTTTTTAAATTATTTATAATTGTTTGTCCTTCAATTATTAACTCTTAATCTTTTAGTATAAAAAATACTGTGATTGTTTTGAATTCTATTTCGTTTTATTCCTGGCAAAGTAAAACAAAAGGGGTTTTCTTCCGGTAGATATACAAGTAGGCATAATATGCTTGATTCCGGGTCATACTCGCCAAGAATGGGATCTATTACTAAATATTGTTTTCTGGGAAGAGGGAGATGGCATGTAGACTTAAGGTTATTTTAGCTGGTTTGATTATGCGTCTGACGTCTGCAGTATACATATTTGTCAATGAAAAGTACAACTACCCTTGGTGTTTTGTGTGTAACCTTTGATGTATTTTTAACGAATACAACCCGATTATGATTGCTATAGTAAAAATGACCCTTATCTTACCTTACCTTTTATTTATAAACCATGATAATAAAATGGAATTACTGTATGTTTTCCCCTCAATGTTTTTATTTTAAAGAATGTCGTCAGATGAGTGCCCAGAATGTACTTCTGAAAGAGCTACTCGATGGTTACGGTTTCCAATCAACCCGACCTGTTTATAACTTATCACATGTTACAACGGTGGTATTTGGTCTGACACTCATCCAAGTCATTGAATTGGTAAATGCTTTTCCGAATATTATACAAACCCCGCTATGGGCACAGGGCATCACAAAATTTTAGCAAGCTACACACTTTATTTCTTGTACCCGTAATTGTTTTCCTCTAAAGGCCTATAAAGATTTCTGAGTTGAAGACGCAATACATGGACCCAAAACATGGACCCAATAGCACATGTCAAGCACCAAGTGGTCTGATTGTCCCTCCACATTATGTATTTAAAACACTGCATATCTAAACTTGAACTTGATTTCAAGACTACATACAACCCGTAAAAAGGTATTGTTATTATTATTGTTATTATTGTAACACGGGGAAAACAAGGACACGTCATGCGGCTCGGGGCCAACAAAATTAACTTCCATGTAAAACTCAAACCTCCATGTTCAACACAAAGGGCAGGAAATTGGAACCAACAGTGGCTGTTTTCACGACCTGCATGGTATTAAATTGCGCTATTGTTATTCAATAACTCATTATTTCAGGTTCAGAAACGATAATCCCCGTAGGAGCGATAAGTGCGTCTCGTTAACGGCTACCAGGAATTGTGTGGATGACTTTTTTTATTTAATTTTTATAAAAGGATAAACGCAATTAGTTTTAAGGGTTTCGATAGATCAAATTTAATTTTCCTTTCAAAGATTGCTTGTCAAATATTTGTGGCGATGATATTATTTAACCTTTATTTCGCTTTCATCACGATGATTATGTTAACAGTTCATGACAATAGTAATTAGTCAGTCCGAGCATTTGACGCTTTCGGTGACTTAGAATTTTGTCATCTATTAAACAAGACTTTATGATGGCTGATTGAAACATGATTAAAACATGTATTATTTTGTGTTGTTGTTCTTTACAGAGTGAGCGTTATCAGACGTTAGAGGTGGGAGTTTGGTTAACCCAGGTACAGTGTTATAGTTTTAAATTCGTGAACAATAATATAATTATCGGCAAGGATAATAAGTATGATAAATTACTTATTTCTTTGTAATTTGACAACTAACGGAACAGTTATTTGATGTTGAATAATCGAGCTTGGTTTAAAGATTACAAATTTTAAATGGGTGATTCAAGGAAGATAATCCTTCTCGCTCAAGTTGTGGCGGCTGTAAAAGGAGATATCAGTTATCATGACTTTCTGATTAGATCTCTGTTCAACTGTACAACTAATCTTTTAATTAATAATGACCAATTCATGCTACTTTTTCCAGCAATGGCTGGACGAGTACTTAACTTGGGATCCAAAAGATTACAACGGCGTTGACCATCTTTACATCGAAAAGTCTAAAATATGGCTACCGGATACTACTCTATACAAAAAGTAAGTTGATCAAATTATGTTCGAAGTTTGATAAAATTGCGAACCTGAGGCGTCGCCATGTAATTCAAGTTAAACGTTACAAAAGATACTGCATGTTTTGATTGAAATTTATACTGCTGAAACTATTGCGTTAAAAATTTCATAGGTGTTGATACACGTAGATATTGAAAGAAAATAATCTAAATGTACATGTTCACAATAATTCTAATTTCTGCAAACATTTACGTTGGTGTTATTTTTTATCATGTCATGGGTATCTTTCTGTGAACCCCCCCCCCCCAAAAAAAAACAAAAACAAAAAAAAAAAAATAATAATAATAATATTAATTTTAGCACCCCAGTTTTTGCAGTGTAGTAAATAACTACGTAAGCCAGTCAACATTCACCGTTTATTTAAGGTTACAAGATCGCAGCTTAAAAAAAGAACAACAATTGTTAGAGTGTTTAATAAGCTGACACTGAATTGCTTTTATTTGATATTGCAGCGTTGACACGAATTTTGAAAGTTACAAGGACATCCCAGTGATTGTGAACAGTGATGGAAGTGTATTTTGGTCCACGCCGGCCATACTCAAGACTGCATGCCGTATCAACGCCGGTATGTTCCCCTTCGACACCCAGGTCTGCCAGCTCAAGTTTTCATCATGGGCCTACGGTGACAATCAGCTTAATCTAACTAAGTCTGAAGAGGCAGAACTTGTTGAGTACTCTGATGTTGGGGTCTGGGAGCTACTCAAAGTAGTGAATCTTCGAGGATCCAAGTCCTATGAAGGATCTGTAGTCTACACTGAGCTATCTTACTTTATTCATCTGCAAAGACGACCTCTCTTCTTCTTGCTCCAGATTGTCCTCCCGTGTGTTCTGCTCTCTCTTCTAAATCTCATGGTGTTTGTGTTGCCCCCGGAATCAGGGGAGAAGATATCACTGGGTATGACCAACCTGTTGTCGTTGGTTCTCTTTCAGCAGCAGATTGGAACATTTTTGCCTCCAGCATCAGAAAACACTCCAATAATTGGTAAATATATCTTTTAATTATGGGAAGTAACAGTTACATAAAAGTAACCTGTAATTTCAACATTCAAATCTGAAATGATTTTTACTGAGGGAAAGTTATTATGTCCATTTTCCCCACATAGGTTTTTACTTCACGTCCATGATCATCCTGTCATGTTTCTCCATCATCATCACCGTAGTCGTCCTCAACATTTACTTTCGGGACAACCGGCGTCCCATACCTCGCTCGATAAAGTACCTCACATTCAGAGTTCTAGGTAAGTTAGTAAAATACCCAACTCCCGAAGGAACTCTCGATGCCGAACCAGCAGGTGAAAATTGCCGAAATAATGGCAGTCTGGACTCCGGGCTCGAGACCAGTACCCACTCTGACTTTCTCCCGTCAGATATTCATCTTTACCGGGTGGATGACTGGGTAGAGAACCATAATATTCACCCCGACACTCTTCAGATTGCTCAGAAGCGAGAATATGCATCGACCAACCGGTCAAAAACCATCAGCTCCCCCGTCGGAAGAGCAAAGCGTCACGCTGAAATCAAAGGTCACCGATCGGCACGAGAAGGGCACCAGGCTAGTGATGATCGAGCCTTCAATGGTCCGGTGTGGCGGGATGTTGCCTTGGTGATTGACCGTGCAGCCTTACTCATCAGCACTCTGGTTACACTGACATCATTTTGTGTAACTATTTTATGCTATTTTCTGAATCTAAACAAGGTTGATTAACACCATGTGATAAGACAACAATAATGTGATCTCCTTCTCATTTAAAACTATGTTAAAACTTGAATGATGTTTAAACATCAGTGTAAAGTTTGTCAAGTCATTGATATTCAATGTTTATATAAGTTTGATTTTTTTTTCGAAAAAAAAATCGCTTTCCATGCACGTGTTACAACAGTTAGCTGTGGATTCTGTGTGTTTGTGTTTGCGTTAACTCAAGTTTAGATTAAATGCTCTCTTGTATTGTACTTTAAAGTATATTATGATAAAATATGAAAGTAGAAGTAAACTTGGGTCATTCGTTAATACATTAGCGATAATCTATGTATAATAATAAACTCAAGACTGGCTGCGCCTATTTATAAATTAGAAACGTCCACCTGATGATAGGTCGATAGTATATGACGACCGGGGCTCTATATCTTTTCCTCAAACAATTCAGAGTAATTTGTACTCACGATTCCGAAAAGATATGGCATACCCGAGTGTTCATAACCCGTTTGTGCAAACACCACTGATTGTTAACTACAAAAGCTTTTATTGAATACACTCTTTAATTAATAATTACGGGAAGCAAAGCGAACGTTTCCGTTGCGTCTCTATGCATTATACCATTGCCCTAATGGGTTACCATTAGGGATTCATTCTCTAACCAAATCATTGAAGAGTCCGATGACCTCTGATGAAGACATACGTAGCAATTTTGCATTTTTGTTTGTTTGTTTGTTTATTTGATTTCCATTCATACCATCATACAAACAGATAAACAATGAACAATGGTCGATTTAAAATGTATCATACATAAAAGACAGCACAGTATGAATGGGGTGAACTCCAGAGAAGGACTGGCCTTCTGTAACGGAGAACCCGTGACTGCTGTTAGATTTTTATTTTTTTGGGGGGGATCATACAAGCAATGAGATCACATAATGGATTGTAAAAGTTTTAAGTTTAAAAATAAAGTGAGCAAATAGTTCATATATTGAGAAATAAACATGTCAATTTGTAGTTGTATAAAGGGTAATGCTTAACAACAATAAAACGTTGCTTTTAAATTCCATAAACTAACCTTATTGAATGATTATTGTGTTTGCCATATGCATTGTATTTGTTATCCAACAAATATCCAACAATGAGTATACAAGTTGGATAAATCAGTCAACAGCCGAGTTGAGTGAAAAAACCGCCAGTTTCTTTGTTTCTTTATTACAGTGTGAGGGACTCCGCATTAATATAAGACCGTTGTGGGTACACCCCACTTAAAATGAACCCCCATTTCATATAGTGCAAAATGAAAAACATAATGAGCTCGCACTCTGTTTTCTCCATTATTTGGGGTTTATCATCCAATCAGAGGATAAAGAGGTGCATGTCACTTGTCAGTCTGGACGAGTTGGAGATCATTTTAACCACTTAGTTGACTTATGACGTCACATAATTGTGCGTGCGATCACCCTTCACCTGGATCTGTATTTGTAGTTGATACCACTCGTTCCGAGTATCACGCCAATCAACCGATTCTCGTGCATAGTGACAATTGTTTTCTTTCACTATGCTCATAAGTGTCAAGTGTATTATTATTATGATGTATATAATGTTTATTTTTGTAATGTACGCCTGTGTAAAGCGCTATACAAATGTTTATATTTGGTATTACTAATTATTATAGTACATGTATGTCCATTATGCCCATTTGAGTGTAGCATTGAATACCAGCATACCAACATATACATCTTAGATTTACATACAATAATATCGCTCGAGTGACCATTGGAGTTAGTACCATCATAATTATTATCTGCACCTTGTTGATTTCCGATAAAGTTCGTTACTGTAAGTCCCAAAATCCTACAAGATTGTTTCGTTGGTCGTCTTCATCTGTCGATTTTGTGTCTTTTGTTTTATTATCTATTCTACGCCGTAGTTGACTATACTATATCTGTACTATAGTGATATCTCACGAGTAATATTTCCTCTGTTTGTAGTCCTCCCATATGAACTACTGCATCCCCCAAAATGATTTAACTTGCTCTATGAGCAAACCGAGGTCAACGAAGTGTTATGTAACAGTATAAAGCTCGCATGGATGCACAGTTACCTCCTAAATTATACGCTCTTATGTATCGCGTGACCATAAATGCCGCCTTCTGATTGGTCAACAGGCTCCAAAACGATACAGTTTACATGGTCAGACGGATAGAACTGTTCAATATAAAACTATAAAAGTCTGAATCTACTGATGACTTAAATGATAAAGACAACGATTAGTGGTCGATAATATAAACAAAAACTTGCGATTTTCTAGAGGACATGCCACGCCCAATGGTCGTACGTCACATGCTGACCAAGTAAATGAACAAAAATCTACAGGAAAATCTTACCATAAATCTTTAGTTTGACATTATCTGTGGAGAAGCTTTGTCTTTGTATCGTTTACGACATGGGATTGCTCCACCAGAAATTGATGTCAATGATGCGGTGGATTGTTCTGCCTCTCCTGTTAGTTTCAGCGTCTTCCTCTTTGAGTGGTAAGTTTTATTTCTGATAATTTAAACCTTTTTTTTTAAACAAATCTGTAGAACATGCTAATGCATTTTTAATTGTTTGAGGTTTTGTTTTCTGTTTGTGCAGACATTGTTTGTCATTGAACATTTGTTTTTAAGTTTTCAGCAAAGTGCTGTTGTAGTTGTTCATGAATGAAAGAAAAAAAAAACATTCTCCCTGGACTGTAGTAAAGTTGCCTTTTCACTTCATCATTATAGTGTAATATTCTTTACTTGGTTAAAGGGGCGGCAGGTAAACGTAAGGGTATGTTTTGCTGGTTGGTACTAATGACTATAACACATCTTTCGTATGCAATATAGTTTTTTAATGACAATTTATACCCGCTTTCTGCGTTTAGAATGTCGTCAGATGAGTGCCCAGAATGTACTTCTGAAGGAGCTACTTGGTGGCTACGGTTTCCAATCAACCCGACCCGTATATAACGTATCGGATGTAACAACAGTGGTATTTAGTCTGGTAATCCGCCAAGTCATAGAATTGGTAATGATTGTAATGGAAATTTTTCATGTTAGATATAATTGTAGTTTTAGGTATATTGTTGTTGAACTGATTATAAAGTATAGTGTTTTACTGTGTTGTGTGTGAAGAACAAAAGCTTGTTATGGTGTGTGGCCAATACTTCAAATTCTGGTGGATTTGTTTTAATCACTGGCGACTAAATCATTCTAATTATAACTTTAAAGGACCTTACACTGTTTTATCCTTAATGAAACTCGTGATTTGATTCCATACTTTTTCTTTTTCCTTACAGAGTGAGCGATATCAGACCTTGGAAATGGGAGTTTGGTTAAGCCAGGTACAGTTTTATAGTTTTAGAACCTTTAACAATCAGTATTTAGTCATTGGCAAATAAATTGATTTATTCCAGTAGTTACCTTTTTATTTGTAACTTAATATAATATTATCGTATAATTTCGCAAAAACAAACAGCAAGAGGCTGGTCAACTTTTCAATTGCATCGCTGTCATTAATTGGCTGTACACATTCAACTTGAGAATTGCGAAAATGTAGCTTGTATATTTGCGCACGAAAACGAAATAATGGACTTTCAGGAAGCCTGGTGGCAGCATACTTACCAGGTGAATCCATTGTTCCTGGTTAAAGTGATGCTTAAAGGTAGTTATCCAGACGAGAAATGGGTACCCGCCTGTCACTCGGGAAGTGACTACAAAGGAACCCTAGTTTGAATGTAGGGAAGCATGCCTGCATTTGAATGAAACTGAATGAAACTGAATGAAACTTAATTTATTTTCGTGAAGTTGGCCGTCAAAACTTAAATATTTGATCTTGGTGTTATATTTGGAGAATCGTTTGTGGCAATGTAATTCAAGGTAATTACAAAATAGTCTTGTTCGAGTTCTGGTGGCTGTTGTAAAAACGGATGACTATTTTAACGATCAGCATGAAATTTTGATCAGTGCTCTGTTCAACTGAAAAAAACTAGTTCGTTTTTATTAATTATATCCGGTTGATTTTATCTACATTTTCAGATATGGGTGGACGAGTATTTAACTTGGGATCCAAATGATTACAACGGCATTGATGTTCTTTACGTCGACAAGTCTAAAATATGGCTGCCAGATACTACTCTTTACAAAAAGTAAGTCGAAATTTTGATCAAATTGCTTACCAACATGTGGTTAAAGTTTTTCGCAGCACAGAGAAACCTTTTAAATCAAAATTATTTAACTTGTTAGATGTTTGTTAAACTGATACTAAATTGCATTATTTTATGCCTACAATTACAGCGTTGACAAACCGTTTGACAGTTACAAGGGCATCCCATTGATTGTACAAAATAGTGGACACGTGGAATGGTCTTCACCGTCTACACTGAAGACCTCTTGTAAAATCAACGCCAGAATGTTCCCATTCGATACCCAGTCCTGCGAATTCAGGTTTACATCATGGGCCTACGGTGCCAATCAGCTTAATCTCACACAGTCTGAACGACTACCTTTAACTTCCACCTACGCTAATGTTGGGGTTTGGGAGCTACTCAACGTAGAGGTAACCCGAGAATCGAATGCCTATGGGGAATCTATAGCCTACCCTGAGCTATCCTACCTTATTCATCTGAGAAGAAAACCTCTCTATTTCTTGCTCCATATTTTCATCCCGTGTGTTCTGCTCTCTCTTCTAAATCTCATGGTGTTTCTAATGCCTCCGGAGTCAGGGGAGAAGATATCACTGGGTGTGACTAACCTGTTGTCGCTGATTCTCTTTCAGCAGCTAATTGGGTCATTTTTGCCTCCAACGTCAGAAAACACTCCAATAATTGGTAAATATGCCCCACTACTTTACCCCTTTTTATCAACTTAAAATTATGCCTATTTAAAAACAAAAGTATAACGGCACGTGCAATAAAACGCATTTAAAAGTTTAAGCTTTTTCAAAGGAAAGTCTAATCTACCCACATTTAGCAAAATGACGGCGAATATCAACCGCACCTCTGGCAGAGGCATAGCGAACGTACACCACCCTCAGAAATCTGATAAAATGATTCATGCATGAATGTTTCTTATAATCAAATGGTTTTTGGATGAAGGGTTAACCAAATCATACCCCTTTGAGGGGAATCCAATCCCGAAATAGTGTATACTACCAACGGCTGCAGTGCTTCTAACCGAGCAAGGTTTTATGGTCATTGATATTATTTTGAGTATTCGCCAATATGTAGTTTATGGTGGAAACTTTGTTTGAAGTTCCTTTCAATAAAATATACCGCTTCTTTCTCAACAAAGACACTCGTGTACAAATAATGAATAACCCAATATAATCGTGCATGTTTCAGCGAATGTTATTGTCTTTTCCCCCTATAGGGTATTACTTCACGTGTATGATCGCCCTGTCATGTTTCTCCATCATCATCACCGTAGTCGTCCTCAACATTTATTATCGGGATAACCGGCGTCCCATACCTCGCTCGATAAAGTACCTCACATTCAGAGTTCTCGGTAAGTTAGTAAGATACCCAGCTCCCGAAGAAACTCTCGATGAAGAACCAGTCGACGAAAGATGTCCACACAACGGCCGTCTGGACTCCGGGCCCGAGACTATCAGCCATCGTGACTTGCTGCCGTCAGATATTCATCTTTACCGGGTGGATGACTGGGTAGAGAACCATCATTTTCAGCCCGACACTCTTCAAATTGCACCGAGGCGAGATTATGCATCGACCAACCGGTCAAAAACGTCCAGCTCCCCCGTCGAAAGAACCAAGGGCCACGCTGAAGATCACCCATCGGAACGAGAAGGCCGTGATCGTGCTTTCAAGGGCTACGTCTGGAAAGATGTTGCTCTGGTGATAGACCGTACAGCCTTATTCATCAGCACTCTGGTTACACTGGGATCAATTGGTGTAACTGCCTCAAGTTACATCCTGCATATTAAACATGGTTGATAGACAACAATGTGATCTCCTTCAAATATGTTCCTAAAAGATAGGCCGATACTGGACTAAATTGTTAGGGGAATGCATAGTAAACTAAAAAACCGTTGAATCATTACCAATCCAGAGTTAAAGAATTAACTGAATTCACTCGATATTATCTTTAAAATTTCTATAAATTTTATGTTGATTTATGTGGCATCTATGTTTTCACAATTATACTCATTATTATTTGTTCCAATGGGAGACTTTGGGACGCTAGGTGGCAGCAGACTTACCAGGTAAATTTCCATTGTTTGCGTAGTTCTGAGCGTGCGCACATGACCGAGAACAATGGATTTTACCTGGTAGGTCTGCTGCCACCAAGCGTCCCAAAAGTCTCCCCTTGTACGTTTAATTGTCATTGTCAACATGAAACAATAAAATACAAGTAACTATGACAATACTGACAGATCATCTGTGAATCCTAGTACTTTCAATCGAACCCTGAGCACCTGATCAGGTTTAAAGATGCTGTTTGTTAAGTAGACTTCATCGTACAGTTTACAGCTTTTATAGCTAGGCTAACGGACGGGCCTTGAATGAGTGGGGGAAGCGGCTGCTTGGTAAGCCTGTTGGCTGCCGCTTGGTGAATACCAGGCGGTTATTTTTGGGATTTGGTAGTGGAGAATAAATAAAAACTTATAGTAGATATGTTATATATGTGTTAATAGGAAATATTAAAAGTTAGTTCTCCTCACTGGCGAAGTTCGAATGGCCTCGACAAAGAAATGTAATTAACAACAAACGATCGGTAATAACGAAACTCAAATTTAGATAGGCATATTGCATAATAATTGTATCATGGTGTAATTAATTGTCAACAGATTGTTCCGAATCTAAAGTCCGAGCCGAATGACTTAAATAAGCCTCCTCTTCCATTAAAACCGTGTATCTATCATTTAGAAGTATAATGAATAATGAATTCAATAAACGAACATAAAAGGTATTGAGATGGAGTCTACGGGTCATTTGGCTATACACTGCATGATATCATACCCATTAACCATCTTATTCAATCAGTGTCCATGAAAAACGTAAATTAAAATAGCGTCATCATTTAATCGGCATAATTGCACATGATACATTCATTGCCGTTTGAAAGCTGTTAGACCGCGCATCAATCGACAAGTTAAGGAACTGCAACTTACGGATCTGTGTACTTTGAGAATACAGATTGTGCACCGAAATGGATTTGGCGAAGTGGGTTGTGCTCCTGATATTTCCGTCAGTGTTCCAAGAGAGCGGTAAGAACTTTTCCAATTTTTTTTTATCTACATATGGTTGCTTTATAATTATTTAAGAAAATAAAAATGGACATTATGCATTCTCCGGTTAAATGCAGATGCATTATGGTTCTTCAATTATTTTAAAACCGTAAAATATGGTGATGAATTTATTAATTTCTGAGTTTGGATGTGTCACTCTTAGATTAAGACAACATGGTTTAAGTAAAATACAAAGTAAGTCAACAGCTGCTGGTTTCAGAACAAGTAAACAAAATGGGATGTTGATTTTGACATTTGAATTTTCCCCACGGTTATGAGATTATATATT
Organism: Asterias rubens; assembly: GCF_902459465.1. Taxonomy (NCBI): domain Eukaryota; kingdom Metazoa; phylum Echinodermata; class Asteroidea; order Forcipulatida; family Asteriidae; genus Asterias; species Asterias rubens. The sequence goes on along the minus strand of NC_047066.1, from coordinate 21,263,035 downwards.
GTATTGCTTTCTTTAAACCCACGAAGTAATGTTTGGTCACATTTCCTTTCAGGATGTCTCCACCCGATGAGTGCTCAGAACGTCTTACTGAAAGAACTACTTGATAACTATGGATACCCATCTACTCGCCCGGTCTATGACATGTATGAGACTACTACGGTTCAGTTTCAGCTACTCCTTGCACAAGTTATAGAATTGGTAAGAACTCTTTTTTTTGTAGTTCCAGCTATATTCCTTGCGCAAGTTATAGAATTGGTAAGAGCCTCATTGCAGCTTCAGCTTATACTCATTGTACAAGTTATAGAATTGGTGAAAACATTCGTTGCAGTTCTCATCACATAAGAATTAGCCGTGTTCCCGAAATAGGGGCGTAACGAAAAGTTACAGAAGAAGGGGCGTTAGCAAGTAATGTAAACTAGTTTGTTGTTCAACAAAACTGTTCGATCGGTTTTCTGCCACTTATAAATCAATCAACATTGGGAGTTAAACTTCTGCATGGGAAATTAAATGTAATGTTATACTAGCTAGAAATGATGTGTTTTCTTGTTGATTGACAAGCTATTTGTTGTTTTCTTTAACTCAGAGCGAGCGCCACCAAACAATTGAAATATCAGCCTGGTTGTCACAGGTAACTATACATTTCTTAAATTGTTTGAAATAAATCCCTTAGAAATAAAAGTAGTCTCTCGCACTCTTCATTGAGATTTTGTAGAATCAACTTCAATTCAGAATTCTTATTGTGGTGTTTTCCCCTTTTGTTTTAGAGTTGGACGGACGAGTTCATGCAATGGGATCCTACAGAACACAATGACGTGGATTATTTATACGTGCACAGATCACAAATTTGGCTCCCCGATACTACACTGTATAAAGGGTAGGGACACAATTTCCATCACCATTTGGTGCTCGATACAGACCTTTATCATGCTGACACCATCTTGGTCATGTTCCCTGTCTCCAACAACATCATACAATTCATTGTATTAAAAAGAACCAGACCGATTCTCCTTTCAGCCTCGGTTTGGTTACATTGATTTGAATGGGAGAAAATCAAGATGGCCGCACCATGATAAAGTTCTATTGTTTATGGTGTACCACATTGTGTTTCCATTGCATGCCTGGAATCACAGGACTTCTTTTGAGGTTTTAAGGGGTGTACTTCCGTACAAGAGGAAAATATTATATTTGGAAATTCATGGAGTACCCTCTGCCCCAAATCGTGCAAAGTATATAGATATTACCTTTGACTGTTTCAAAGTGGGTTTTAACGTTGCATTAATGTTTGGTAAACCATGCGTTGCGCGGTTGGACGGAAACCAAATCTTATAGATTGCAATGTCGGTGTAATAGGGTTAATACTAAGAGCATTACGAAATGTTGACTGATGCCCGAACCATGAAATTGCTACAAGACATTTATTTTAATAATGCTAATCGATTTTGTTTTACTTTCCCTTTTGGATTACAGTGTGCATAGAGACTTCGAAAGCTATAAAGACATTCCAGTTCTCGTCTATAGTGATGGATTTGTTTATTGGAGCACACCGGCAATCCTGAAAAGCTCCTGCCGTATCGATGCACGCCTCTTCCCCTTCGATACCCAGGTCTGCACACTAAAGTTCACCTCGTGGGTTTACAGTGCTACGGAAATGAACTTCACCAAAATGAAGAACCATGCTAATCAGACTTTCTACTCAGACATCGGGGTATGGGAGCTTCTAAAAGTTACAATCACCGCGAAGGATTCCACAATCGGTGGTCTTAGCTTCCCGGAGTTATCGTACTCCATTCATCTACGTAGAAGGCCGCTGTTTTACTTGCTTGAGATCGTCTTGCCATGTGTGCTGTTGTCTCTTCTGAATCTCATGGTGTTTGTCTTGCCCCCTGAGTCGGGGGAGAAGATATCACTGGGTATGACAAACTTATTGTCGTTGGTTCTGTTCCAGCAACTCATCAGTAATTCGGTGCCGCCCACATCGGACAACACACCAATCATTGGTAAGTTATCTTGAGTTGTTTTTAAAGAGGGGGCTGGAGTTCGAATTTAGTTTTGTGATGGACTGATTTTCCAACAAAGGATTCCTTATAAATATATAAGTTCAACTCAATTTTAACTCAGTTTGTTGATGGTCAAAGGGTCAAAGTCAACTCTGTTTTAATTTGAATATCACGGGAGTTCGAAGGACTTTGTTATCAAATTGTCGTAAATGTTTTAGAACTTTTACCTGAAAATGTTCTACAATCATTGGTGTTTAATGTCGGTAATATTTTTGTTTATTTCAGGATACTATTTTACTCCAATGATTGCCCTGTCGTGTTTCTCCATTGTGTGCACCGTGACAGTTCTGAATTTGTATTATCGCGACAACAGGCGCCCCATACCCCGTTGGATGAAGTGGCTTGTACTCAAAGTTATTTCTAAGTTGGTGCGGTACCAAGCTTGGGAGAAAACTCCAGAGCAACCCCAAAACACGGGGAAACGTGATGGGAGTTTCAGCAATCCTGATACCGTTAGTCTCGGGGAAACAAATCCCGGAAATTTGACCGGCACTGACACAGAGTTAACGCCGTCAAGAGTGAGTTATTGCCGGGTGGCTGGTTGGGGAGAAAACCGCCTTGTCCAATCGGAAACCATCAATACATCCCAGGGTAGTCTCTACGCATCCGTGACCCGATCGAAGATCGTCAACGCACCCGTGGCAAGAGCTAAAGCTAAATTGCAACCAAGTGCAGAGGTGGAGTCCATGCAGGATCGACGGCATCAGAGTGGTGACTTGCCAAGTAGTCAGAATGTTTTACTGTGGCGGGATGTTGCTTTGGTGATTGATCGTGCAGCTTTAATGCTATGTGCATTGGTCACCGTCATCGCTATGGTTATCACTATTGTATGTTTTATCATTCGAGTTAATGGTTATAATCTGGAGACACTTTAAATTTAGCCGAGAGACTGCAAGTTTTCTCCAAATTAAGACAGCTATGTCAGATTTGAATTTGTAAATTAAATTCAATTGGGTGAAGAAAAAAAATAACTAAAACGGAATTTGAATCTAAGACCACCGGTCTTACTAAATAAGAAATTGTATAAATTCTTCATTGCGCTTTATCATCAATACAAAAATGCATTCTAGAGTTTTACAAAAACGTATATCGATTTGATTATCAATTATGTTTGGATTCTTCTTTACAAAAAAAAAATTATTAGATGATCTTTTTTACTAGGTTATATTTGATTGATTTTATTGTGCATTATACATACTTTGCTGTTAAGAAACAACAAAATTAAAAGAAGAACGTGGTATGCCTATACCTCTTGTTTTATTTTGAAAAAGAACACATGCAATGTGAAGTGTGTTTTTGTTCTCACTCATCATTTTCAAGGTAAACTGCAATTAATTATAATTTAATTTCCAGTGTTTGTGTATTTTGTGTGTCATTGAACAACTCAATTGACCTTTTAATACAAATCTGTCTGTGTTTGAGCAAGACTAAAACAATGTGAACAGTGACTGAGTGCGCAACTCTTAATTAAAAAAAGCAATCAAAAACCCCTAAGAGGCTCATGTCATTATTTTCCATACAGTGTGATGTATTATTAATAGATGTGAATGCATTGTGACACTGGATTGATCACCGCATTATAAAATTAATGAACAAGACTCAAAAGCAATGGACTGACATTCAACAACTGAAACTGCGTAAACAGTTAAACCATTTCAGAAAGGAGAATTCCTTTGGAAATTCAATTCCAACTTTACAAGAGCTGGTTTACTTACATGAAAGACATACGATTAGTATGTAGGCTACTTTGTGTTGAGGCTTAGCATGGTGAGGTATGCACAGTCTGTGGACATTATTTTATACAATGATTGTGTATACTTTGTTGTGTAGATTGTATTTTATTTATTTATTTATTTATTTTTTTTTTTTTTGGGGGGGGGAACTAGGTCTTGCTTTTTTATTCTAATGCCGAAGATTATATTTTGGAATTCGGGAGACTATGGTCAGAACAGAACCTTCCTGCTTATTAATGCTACCTGCGCGGAAAGTAGTAAATTGGCCGGGGCTATTAAAAAAAAACCCCAGATAGCCTTATGAAAGAAAAAATATATATATATATGAAGGGGGAAAAAAAAGAAAGTAAATTAAAAGATTTAACATTTAAAATAAAAAAAATATTAAATTTATTTATAACATATATATTTTGTTTAGTATCTTTTCATTGCTTGCCACACATACAAATATCCAATACGCTATTGACATGCGGAGTGGAGGTCGGCAAAATCTAATCACAAAATCCGCGCGTAAATTGGGTATCAAAGGACCCTGGAAAGAAAAAACTTATGTAAAATAAAATGGTTTGTGCAATCGTATAATAAGGCTTTGGATTATTTGCGTGGGAAGTATCCATTATTTTTGTTGCTTTTGCCGTATATACGATTGTTTTCAGAAGCACTTAAAAATATTTAAACCAGATATGTATGTATATCCTTGAGCCATCTTCAATAATACATTAGGCCTACATCATGTAAAACAACATCGCCTGCCTAATTGCGTCCCTGTGGAATTGGCCAGCCGAAATTTCGGTGCAATCTAGGCAATAATTCTGAAAAACTTTCAATAAACCTTCGTATAGATGGATGGAGTTATTACAGGACATGACAAGTTGTTTCAGAGCGTCACCTTCAATTTTCAATCAGTTAATTCATCACATTGAGATAGACATAGCAGCATGTGCGTGTGTGGACTCTTTGGTTAACGAGGGCACAGGGGTTGATTGCCCGCAATGTTACACAAATAAAAGACACACAAATTATCCGTATAGAGACATCTTTGGTTCTTTTATATCGTGTGTATCCGTGCTTAACATCCCTTAATATAGACTTTGTAAACACCCCATTTTCTTTTGGATCAACGCAGTCTTTAGAATTCCCCAAATGGAGGCTCTCTGTTTCCCTTTTCTGTTTTGTTACCGGTGTTAGATGCAATTGTGTCCGCCATGCAATACTGTCCGCTCCGGACTCCCCTGCATATGCAATCGTGTCCGGGGCTATGCAAAAACCGTCCGGTGGACCACATGGGGAACACCCGTCGGCCGAACATTTCCCATGTCATTCATGACATGCACTTATAGCTTGTAACAAAAAAAGCGAACGTGTTCCGTCGAGCAAGGGCGTTTAATTTACTGCAAGGACGGTTTTGCACGGGGGCGGACACAATTTCATATGCAAATTTGACCGGGCGGACACAATATTGCATTATGCAGCAGCGGATACGATTGCATATGCAAAACCAACCGGCGGACATTATTGCATATGCAATAATGTCATTCTGATAGTATTGCATAGAGGACGTAATTGCATGCGACACCGGTCTCCATAATGTAGAGTATAGGATTTGAGGCATTGCATGGTGAGGTATCAACACCATGTGTGTATATACTTGCCAGGTAGAGTTTAATTTTGGCGAGCTATCTTGCTTACTTCTACTACCGCGGAGTAGATTGTTCGGTAGTGAATATGAAATCACAGATAATATTTATTACGTCTGTGTACAGACATCTTCCGTTCTTTTATTTTATTTGTCCCTGATTTAACATCCTCCTATGTACTTTGTACACTAACTTTCTAGCGGAGCATACCTCTAGAATTTCCCCATGACAAACTATTGATTTCCTTATGTTCTGTCTTCAGTCATAAGGTAGTGATGAATGTTATACATAATTACCTATTTCTCATACCGGCTAAAATATCTTCTTTGCTTTCATGTCCGTCCCCCGTTACTGTGACAAATTTCATCCCGCTGTTCTTTGCATGAAATATATGTTTTGCTTGCTATTATAAAAAAAGTAAAAAAAGTATATAGGCCCCCCTATACATTAATAAAACTCGTGATGTTTGATGTTGTTATCAGCACTGCCGTTATAGAATTTGACCCATGATATTTTACGATTGTTATGTTTTATTAAATTATTTGAATTCTAAATAGGTCTTTCCAACAGGTTCGGGTGTAAATTGGGTTTGAATTTGCAACAGTCGAGAGCCAGAAATTGGGTCGGTCGAAAACCAAAGAGGGGAAACCTGTTTACCTTTTGCTGAGATATAAATAACAAACAATGAAAATAAGTTTAATTGAATTTTTTTTTTCCTTCCTGGGAAAAATTTGTAGATTTTGTTTATTAGCTCTACGCTCAAATGTTTTTATTTATTTTATAAACACTCCCTTTTAACTGCTTGTTACTGGTTACTGCTGGTTACTCCGTGTTCATTTTTAATTTCAAAATGCAACGTGTTTTTTATCTTGAATTTCCTGAGTGTTCATCGATAACTTTCAGAGTAGAGCTAAACGATATATATTTACATTGTACACTGTTTGTAGATTATGGAGTACATTCTTAACAATTATTCAAAAATAGAAGTATATCTAATACTAGTAAAGATATTGCTATTCCTAGTAATAATATAGACATGTCTCATGTTTATATTGCTTTATCCCATTGGAAACGAATTGTTGCTCTGCTTCAAGTAGATTTTCTATTAAAAATATTGCAACTGTCGGATAACGTTTTAAGTTTTGACTTCATATACAGCTCACATCGAGAGTTGCATTTAAAGGAACACGTTGCCTTGGATCGGTCGAGTTGGTCTTTGAAACGCGTTTGTAACCGTTTTTTATAAAATACATATGGGTAGAAAGATGTTGTACTTGTAAAAGTAGAATACAATGATCCACACAAACATGCCTCGAAATTGCACGGTTTTCCTTTTACCTCGCCGACTAACACGGTCGACCATTTGTGGGAGTCAAAATTTGGACTCACATAAAATAATGGCCGACCGTGTTTATTAGCACAGTAACAGGAAAACCACGCAATTTCGAGGCAAACTTGTGTGGACCATTGTATTCTACTTTTAAAACACCTTTCCAACCATATGCAATTTATAAAAAAAACGGTTACAAACGCTTGTTATAGACCAACTCGTCCGATCCAAGGCAACGTGTTCCTTTAAATTTTGAGCACCTAAACTTATATACTTTGACACACTATGGTGTGTCTCAGTTCTTTGTAAAAGTACATGCGGTTCTTTGTGCGCTTACAATGCAACAGATAATGCGAATTATGGATATTAAATCCCAAGATGAGATAATAACGTATATACACCAAATGTAAAAAGGTGTTTAACTACTAGGGCCTTACCTTTCGATCCAAAACCGAACCTCCGTCAGAGGCATAAACAAACAAAAGCTTATACATTTATTGAAGAAAAATAAGGAAGATGGATTTGGTTTGTACAACTAAAATATAATACATACTATACAGTTACATTATTTATTATAAAGTTATGTATGAGTACGATTTTACTTTTTCAATTTTTAGATTTCCATTGCAAAGAAGTAAATGGTAACTGCCATTGCCGTTCCTGTTATAAGTACAGATAACACCATAGTGAATCGGTCAATGATTAATGCTACATCCTTCCATTCCAAAATCACCCCTCGTGGTGGGTCTGGTTTCCTCTTGTTTGCTCTGGCTGCCTTCCTTGCCACTGTCCCACTCGCCTTGATCTGTACTGGGTCATTCCCGTTCGAATACACCTCCTGCATGATGTGCATACTGTAAGCTCGGCAGCGGGACTTGCAGTTCTTCTGGCCGTCACCATTGGGGGTGTTCTCGCTCTGGCTTACGGTACCATCACCGTTCGTGGAACTGGATGAGTCGGTGAAGCTACAGCTTGCAGTTAACCTCCCTGAGTCACTCTCTGTAAAGCCCTGATTGGTTGATTCGTTATCCAATCGGAAGGCTGGGTTACAGGTTCCGTTGACGACCACTGGCTGACGTTTCACTTGGTAGAAGAGTATTACAGCGAGTTTCAAAGAGAGCCACCGGAGCCATCTTGGAATGGGGTGGCGGTTGTCATGATAGAATAGATTGAGTACGAGTACGGTACATACGATGGACGTGCAGCCAATGGCGATCATGGGTGTAAAGTAAAAACCTGCGGAATAGAAATAATAATATAGGTATTTATATAGCGCCTTTAGCACAGATCAAAGCGCTGAACAATAAATAAAACAAGAACAAAGCAAGGAAAGAGAGATAAACATACTATTACCATTATGGAAGATTTTGGAACGCAAGGTACATTTCCATTGTTTTCGTAGTTCTGAGCATGCGTACATTACCGCGAACACTGGATTTTGCTTGGTAAGTCTGCTGGCCAATAATTGAACAGGCCAATAAGAGATCTCGATGGACCATCAGAGTTGTTCTGGGTTATCCTTAACGAAGACTGGTTCAAGTTAAGATTGAACGGCTGTTTCTGAAACTATAATGCTCTCTTAAAACATGTTCATTGAAACATGATTCATGATTTCTAAATTTAAACTTTTGAAAAGTAACTACTAGGCGTAACTGACGTACCAATAATTGGTGAATTTTCAGACGTTGGTGGTAAGGATTCACTGATGAGCTGCTGGAATAAAACCAGAGCGAGCAAGTTGGTCATTCCAAGCTGGATCTTCTCCCCAGACTCTGGGGGTAGGCCAAACACCATCAGGTTCAGAATAGACAGCAATAAACAGGGGAGAATAATGTTCAAGACATGGAACAGAGGCCGCCGTCTCAGATGTAACGAGTAGGTCAACTCCGGGTATGGATGTGGGCAGCATGTGTACCACGTCTCAAAACGGACCACGTCCACCTTCAATAGCTCCCAAACGCCGGTGTCTGCGAACTGATCCTGTAGGGCCTTAGCTCCCGTAGACATGACCAAGTCGACCGCTGAGCCATCGAAAGCCCATGAGGAGAATTTCAGGTCGCAGACCTGAGTGTCGAAGGGGAAGAGACGGGCGTCGATGAGGCAGGTGCATTTCAGAATGACTGGTGAGGACCAGGTGACTTGGCCGTCGTACCTGGCTTCAGCTGAGATGTCTTTGTAGCTCTCAAAGTCCCTGTCTACACTGGTGGAGGGAGATAGTGAAAACTTTCAGCCAACGAAGCAAATAAGTTTCTATACCTTGATTATTATTACAAGTTGTCGGTTGTCAAAACTCCTCTGTCTGTAAACATTTTACATACGTTCGGCAGAAGTAGGACATACGGTATGAACTTCCGGGTCGGAACCAACCTGGGTTTTGTGTCCTGGGGGCGTAACCCATTTCCCGGAAAAGGGTTAAAAATTGTATTTTAACTCGGATTCTGAGATATTTTGAAAAATGTTTGTGTTATTTGGAAACATATTCTGCATCATAGCATATTGATCCAGAAATGGGAAAGGCCCGACAGGACCCGGTGTGGACCATCGTCGCGAATCGTAATAAATATCGTGAAAGGGTTTGCTGATTAGACGCTTCACCAAGTCTATGGTTTACACTTACTTTTTGTACAGTGTGGTATCTGGCAGCCATATTCTAGATTTGTGAACAAATAGGCTCTGAACTCCTCCATACTCGTCAGGATTCCACATCAGGAACTCGTCGTTCCAAGTCTGTAGTTTAGAGAAAAGCAAATCAAGTTTCGTCACGCACTCTTCTCTTTCAGAGCGAAATTATTAAATGTTTATACATGTGTAATTATGTAATGCATTATGTGTTATGATGATATTTTTGTTTTTCATTTGAATTGAATTAATACTTAATTGATTTCAAACATGTGTTATCGTAACTGTTAATTTAACTTTAACTTAATTTGTCTTTGTGTCTTCCTGTCGAACAGTGATGTTTTAAACATTTAACGCACCCTCGGGAAAAGGGAAAATACACCAACAAGATGGAGTGGACAACAAACCACGTGATTGGAAGGTCAGTGATTTTTCAATTGAAATATTGATAACAATTCGAGAAGGAAGGCAAAGGTTTCTCCTACCGTAATTAAACAAAATCGTATTCAATTAAAGAGTAATTAACCACAACTGTAATCAACTACAACCGTAATCAACTACAACCGTAATCAACTACAACCGTAATCAACTACAACCGTAATCAACTACAACCGTAATCAACTACAACCGTAATCAACTACTACTGTAATCATCTACAACCGTAATTAACTACCACCGTAATTAACTACCACCGTAGTTAACTACAACCGTAATCAACTACAACCGTAATCAGCTACAACCGTAATCAACTACTACTGTAATCATCTACAACCGTTATTAACTATCCACCGTAATTAACTACATCCGTAATCAACCACAACCGTAATTAATGACAATGGTTATCAATTGCAAACACAGTAAATAAGGTGTGGTTTAAAGGCAGTGGACACTTTTGGTAATTGTCGAAGACTAGCCTTCACAGTTGGTGTATCTCAACATATGCATAAAATAACAAACCTTTGAAAATTTGAGCTCAATCGGCCATCGAACTTGCGAGATAATAATGAAAGACAAAAACACCCTTGCCACACTAAGTTGTGTGCGTTTAGATGTTTGATTTCGAGACCTCAAGTTCTAAATCTGAGGTCTCGAAATCAAATTCGTGGAAAATTAGTTCTTTCTCAAAAACTATGGCACTTCAGAGGGAGCCGTTTCTAACAATGTTTTATACCATCAACCTCTCCCCATTACTCGTTACCAAGTAAGGTGTTATGCTAATAATTATTTTGAGTAATTACCAATAGTGTCCACTGCCTTTAAACAATGTATGTTTTGTGTGTCTTTAAAACACTCACCTGTCTCAGCCAGCCGCTGATCTGTATCGTCTGATGCTTTTCATTCTGGAAAAGAGAATACAATGTGTGAAGACAGTCAGTGAACTTCTCGTAAGAAAAAGGCCTTCAAAAAATTCTCATACACTTTTACTAAAACCAACACAATAAATCTATAGCAAGATGTGTTTTATTCATAAATCCTTCGCAGAATATAATAAATTTAGCCAAGTAAAAAACAGCATCGTTGAACTTAACTGGGAAAACCCACACCCACACAAACAAACAGCGACAATTAAACAAATAGTTAAAAAATACACTCAGCGTGCCCCAAAGAACGATGTATATGTTTATAGGGAGTCCATTAAATGGATGGGTGGAAATAAAGACCAAAACTGGACTCACGGTAAATATTTGCTGTTTTTTAAACCCACGACCACGATTTTTTACTTCATTGAATAATTGCTTCCATCCATGGTAATTTTAATGACCAGCCAACGATAAAACGCTGCCGCCTTTGGCAATGCGTAATAAATGACCCTGTCAATGTTGACATTGTCCTAAGACTATAAGAAAAAGCAAATTAAACTGCTGCAAATTCCCATAAGGAAAGTACACAGCCCCCAACAACAAGCTCAAGTTAGATTAAAAAACCGTCATGGTTGTTTAGTGCGTCAGAATGGCCCACATTTTGTGCACATTGAAAAGATACTCGTCACCGTACAGAAGCCCATTGCCGCCACATGTTTAATATTTGTTTTCTCTCTCATTGTGTACTACACGATGACTTTACCTACACGATAAGAGAGATTTTTTTGTATTCATGTGGCAGCAATACGCTTCCGTATCACCGTACGCAGATGACTTAAAATTATATAGCCACTCTATTGTTTGGAGAAAGTGGCACTCGAAGTTGAAATATTTTCCATTTGCTGTTTCAAGAGACTGCTTACTACATAAATAATACACTGCCAAGCTGGGGTGTTAAAATTTACACCAAATGTGATGTCACCTCGTACAAACCGAAAAGGCAACCTAAATTCACCCCATTAAGGTGTAAAAGTAACACCAGTTTCTGCCAACACAATTCATTGGTGTTATTTAAAAAAACTATGATGTTAACACACAGTGGGTTTGGGGGGAAATTTGCTCAGGAGTCACAGTCAATCGACGTTGTGACAACAGTGCACCGCTCAATTTGATTACACCGGTTTTTTGTCAAGTACTTGATTTTGCCAAGTAGGCATATTGAAATGCTTTTAGGGAAATAACAAGAAAAAAATTAAAAAGCTGTTTCCCCTTTCAACCTTGAAAGTTTACGCGAAAAGAATTTAAAACATAATTAATGACCTCCTTTGAGAAAACAGTATTAGCTGTGGCAAACTACTTACCAACTAAAAGACCAGTTGGTTTGACACGCACAAATTAATTACGTAAATTATTCGTACAATTGCTGGTAAGCTCTGGTCATTAGAGTTTCTTGTAAAGAATGCTTTGTTCTGTTGATTGAGTTCTGAAAAATTATCATTCTATACATAAATTTAACTAAAATTTTAACTTAGTTTTGGCATTTTTTTCATAAATTTCATTATGATGTTACCCCGAATGCACAGTAGAAAAAGACAATCGTCTATCCATAATTTCTTTGTTCAGCCCCAATTTAATTTAAAATTTACTTAGTCAGTTTCCCTTGCGGTGTATACTTTATTAATTAAAAATACTTTATGAGTCTGGCAGCATAAATTGCATCGCAAAAATCACCACTGTGTATTTTCTGCGTCATTCGCCAGGCACAAACGACGCGAATGTGAATAAACAAATCCACACCATCTGCCTGTGACTACTGAGCAATATTGCATTGTCCCATTAGTCTCGTAATGCACTGTTACTGTCGATCGAACAAACTGAATGCGTTTTCTTCCTACCTTTTAAATAATTCACAAAGCGTCTTTTGATAGACTTAACTACGATACCATTATTCTTATAAAAACAGGAAGCCTTCTAAATAATTAAGAGTCTAATTAGGTCCTCTTGCAACGTCACAGCAAACATTTTTGCAAAGGAGTTCGCCAAAAAAAAAAAAAAAAAAAAAAAAAAAAACACGAAAATTAGACTACTCTTACTAGCTGTACAAACCAGTTTTACATTTGTATTGGCATTGTGCAAGTTGGTGTCAGATTCACAAAAGGTCTTTACAAAACTGAAAATAATTGTTCCAGTGAGTATATCAGTGACTGCTGACATTCATTCAATGGTTTATTAAAATCTATTATATTCGCTGCCAGCAGCAGAATTACATGAACAGTTACATAGTTAAACATTTGGAGTAAAATATTACATTACTATTTAGAATGGCCTAAACGGAGAGGGGGGCAACATATCGGCAATTAGGAATCTTACAAGTTCATTTACCCATATAGAGACAATTAAATATCGTTACCATTTCAATGACCAATAAAGAGGCAATTGGCAATCTTACAAGTAAATATACCCATAATGGGGGGGGGGGGGGAGGCAATTAAAGACAATCTTACCAGTTCAATGACTTGGGTGATTAGAAGCCGGAACTCTACCGTTATCTTATTGGAGATGTTGTGTACGGGTCTGATTGTGCTTGGCCCGTACTCATCCAGAAGATTCTGCAACAGTGCAGATCTATTACTCATCTTTGATTCGCTCTCTATAGAAGTACAATGATAAAAGACTATTATTAAAATGTTGGTATGTTAAGTTGGTCTGTAGAAAAGGTACTATCAGTTGTTGTATACGGTGGTCTTGTTGGTATGACACTGCTCTAGAATTGCAAAGGTCGTGGGTTCGAATTCCACCGAGCAATATGCCTGTGATTTTTTTTTGTACAGAACTCGGTAAGTACTGAGTATACAGTGCTAACAGACATCGGTGTATGGGTAAAAACCAAAATGAGTATTGTTGTATATTGTAGTTTAAAAGAAATCACCCTGTGGTTTGGTCCAGGCTTCAGCCCCTCCCGATCCCCTGTTGAATGTGGACTAGTAATTGTGTTTGTTCCTCTGCCCACTTGCGCATCCATGCAACCCGAGAGAAAAAAATGTAGTTTTCAGGAAAACCTGAGGGAGTAAACGACTGTACCGCACAGCTCAGTTGGTAGAGCAATGCCCGGAGTGTCATGGGTCTTGGGTTCAAATCCCAATAAGGACCATTTGATTTTCCCCTCATCCCATGATAGTTAGTTCAGGTCAGTCACTTGTGGAAATGGACACGCATTTGTTTTCTTTGAACAAGGGTTCCTTTTCTAAATCAAACTTGTTATAGTTCGCATTGAATCATCACAGTATAGGACAACATTCCTTTGGTAAAACACATTGAGGCCCTTTGTTTGGTTCAATCATTCACATACAGCATGCTCCGGTTATAAAGGAAGACTTTCTTTCCAATCTTTAGTTCTTAGTTTTTCAACCGTGGGCAAAGAAGGCTATAGGCTATTTCGGGTGGGGCAGGCAGCATACGTGTGTAGAGGGCTGAGTGAGTTCGGCACTTGGTTGATGCGAGTAGTTTGTATCTATGCACCGCTAGCTGCATGCTTTCACCAAATCAGAGTAAGTTATTTGTAACGCTTTTAAGAGTTACCAAGTAGTAATATTTCATATTCGGTTATTTTGCCTTAATTTGTTATTATGTACCAGATATAGGGACTATATTCAGTGACCTACATCTTTTTAGCATCAGGTGGTGTTGTTATTGTACTATTGTTCTTAAGGACAAGGTCTCAATCACCAGTAACTTATGTTTTTCTTCGTTATTGTGAACATTGATTCAAAGCTTTGGTTCGTTGTTTTGACTACACTTTTTGGTATTTACCCTATTAAACATTGATGTGTAAACGCACTGTACACTTCTCGAGTCCGGTGGAAAAAAAATGTACGTCCTTTGCATTGCTTCTTTACATAGAAGATGTCCTACCACTACACCACTGGGCTTTATCCCAATGTCTATAGAGGCAGTCCTATCTGTTGGTATACATTTCGATTTTATATAGACAGACAAGGCTGCATTTTCTTCCAGGCACACAAAGTGCATTTTCCAGTTACAAAAGGGCAGGCCATTAAGTTATTAAACAAAATTGTTGCCTTTATTATTCCAAAGACCACTTCTCCCATACCCATGTAGAATTTAACCTCACTGTGATGATTTATGTGTGACAGAAAACTAATCAAACAGCTTTTACTGGAATACGACAATTTTGCACATAACAAAATAATTGCTTTTGCAATTTATCAATATGTCATTATCACATTCCCTTATCCCCCACACACGACGAAATAAAACTTAATGAGTAAAAAACTATTGTTACTCATAGTATACCAGTATATTCTAGAGTCTATGCAATACATGAAAACGCTCAGACATCCCAAGGCTACACGTGCTGAAAATATTTTTGAGCGGGTAGCTTTGAAACACATAACTGCCTAATAAAAATTCCGGTCTCCTAGCGACTGTGGACCCGGTTTGTACCGAATTAAAAACGAATACTTAATTTAAACTAATTTAATATCATAACCCCACTACTGTAACATAATGTATACATAGATGACACTTAAAAAAACAACTTTATTCAACCAAGGTTTAAATTGTTGAAAACCTCAACACTGGAAACTGTTATGCTCTCTCTTTTAATAGCATGATCTCCAATTCGATGTAAATAAATTAGTCATGAAATTTACCACGCGTGTTTCAAATACCCTGCATCTTACGTTGAGTGTATCTGAAAGCAAGCCAGGCTTAAATGCAGTGGACACTATTGGTAATTACTCAAAATAATTATTAGCATATAACCTTACTTGGTGATGAGTAATGGGGAGAGGTTGATGGTATGAAACATTGTGAGAAACGGCTCCCTCTGAAGTGCCATAGCTTTCGAGAAAGAAGTAATTTTCCACGAATTTGATTTTGTGACCTCAGATTTAGAACTTGAGGTCTCGAAATCAACAATCTAAACGCACACAACTTCGTGTGTCATGGGTGTTTTTCTCTTTCATTATTATCTCGCAAGCAAGTTCGATGACCGATTGAGCTCAAATTTTCACAGGTTTGTTATTTTATGCATATGTTGAGATACACCAACTGTGAAGGCTAGTCTTTGACCATTATCAATAGTGTCCACTGCCTTTAATAGCATGATCTCCAATTCGATGTATATAAATTAGTCATGAAATTTACCACGTTTCAAATACCCTGCATCTTACGTTGATTATATCTGAAAGTAAGCCAGGCATAATATTCATACATAAATATTACAAAACTTGAAACTGAAAACAAAATTGGTTACCTGTGAGAAGAGTACTGCATACCACTAAGATGAAAACAGCAACGAGTCCAGCCATTGTTTCTAAACAATGAGTTTCTCTGCGTGTCGAGAGTTCTCGTGGTTGTTGTCACTAATGCTAGCCTTGACTTTCTCTGTTGATTAATTTCCCATCTATATAGACCCCCTTGGATCGCTCCCCCTTCCCTGTCTCTCCTTTCCTGCCTCTGTTGACTCTTGCTTCGCCGACAATTAAATCAATTATTATAGGTATGTGAGGGGGAGTCGCATCCACTATAGCCACGGTTGCTATCGCTTCGTGTGATTAACCCGCGTTGTGATGTACACTGGTTTTACACGGTCATCGGAGTCGGGAGAAAATAACGGGGAAAACTCATCCTTGTATCCGCACGTTTCGCCGTGTCATGACATGTGTTTAAAATAAATCTGTAATTCTCGCTATCGAGAATTGATATTGTTTTACTGTTTTCTCAACAAGTAAAGCATTTCATGGACTAATATTTCAAGAGAAGTCTTTCACCACAACCTTCTGTAAACCCTGTAAGTTATTTGTAAATCTGTGAACTTTTATTATTTTTTCTGTACCGAAAGTGACATGTAATGTCGCACGTGAGGTCTAATCTGCAAATAAATTAACAGTTTTCTCCAAAATATTCCTTTAGTTTTTTTGTTCTTGTTCAATGTTGATTTTGCTTATTTCATGTTCAGAGGTAACATTCAAATAAGAAGAATAGTTTGCTGTCAGTAGCATCTGTTAAAAAAAATACAATAACGATTACTCTAAAAAAATAAATTTAGCACACAATATTTTTAAAGTTTTACCTCAGGCGTCAATGTCGAGGCATTATTGTTGTCATTGTTATTGTTATTTTAAAAACGAGCACGTGGAACAACAACCACTAAGGAATAATCGGCATTTTGTTGGTGCATCTATAATGTCTCGCCATAGCGTTAGGACATTTTTGAATTTTCGAATTGTATTCTTTTTTTAAGGGGAGCAAGGATTTAAAATTAGTTTCAGCCGATTATTTTAAAATTATTTCCTGTAGCAAATGATGAGGATTTTGGTTTGCCCACTCTCAACGATTTGAATTTGAAAATGTGAACGTCACCTCAACTCAACTTATGAAGTCAAGACTTAAATGCAACCAATCGTTACTTTTTTTGTTACATTAAACACGGCCATTATATAATATTGACTTGTGAAGGTTTTTAATTACTACAAGTAATTAATAGTAAATTAATAATCAACGCTAAGATGGCCATGGAAAAATGCCCCGAATAAATCTCTGAGAAGAGACAACTTCCATAATTGAATTTGATGAACTACTGATTGAAAATGAAAGTTACTTTCCGAATAAATCTGCCATGTCGCTAGCTCCATCCATCTAATACACAATAAATTAAGCGGAGGATCAGGTAGAATTATTTCAGCTTCGGCAGAAGTTCTGATTTTTAATTAAAGGCGGGTCTGTAAAAATATTTTCGTTTAGATTATTACGGCTTGGCTGTATCCCTATAACAAATTTAGCGCCTATACTTAATAAGGTTATACGAAGTTTCTTCGATGTCGAAACATGTAATGCTACATTTTACTACTTACCGTTTAATGAATATGTATGTTGGTTGTCGACAAGTGTTTTTGTATTTTTTTTTAATGAAATATCACCTAAAATCTCGAGTCCGGATTGCCACTTGATGAAGGCTATCAAACTGATTTAGTGTCGACCCAAACATTGCCAACTTCTCCTGGGGCTGAAATTAGACTAGGTTACCCCCTCAACAGGCTTTACTGCTGTAGGCATGGGTAAATGAACCCGAAATGTATAGCAGAACGCATATACATTTTAAGCTTTTTACAAAATTAGTTATGGTTAAGTGCCTCATTGCTCACTTGCACAAATGTCACGTCCCGGAAATGTTCCGTTGCAATGAATGTTTTTATTAACATTATCGTAGTGGAAGGGTATAACATGTTGACGAATGTCACTTTTTTGAAAATAATAAAACTGTTACAGTAGCAATATTATGGGTTAAACTAGCGTGAACAAATTGCGCCCTCTTGCGGCACTTAACAGAAGACGCAATAGGAAGTATTCGCTCGGCCCCAGCAGTCAGTCTATCCAGGACCGCTGGGATGAGCTAAGCTGGGATGAGCTAATTGTTTGCACAGATTCTTGTTCAGGAAGAACGTCATGTAAGCAGTGCATAGAAATATGGTGCAGTGTGAGTGTGATGCATGATGGGACTGCGCATTATTAAACCAATGTGCGTGCATGATATGTTTGCCCATCCCAGCACTTTTGGTTAAAGCAAGGCGCTGGGGACGAGCGAATGGTAAGTAGGCCTACTTTGACTTTATCGAGACTCACTTATTCACAGAACCGAAACCAAAGTCACTGGAATGGGATAATGACTACGCATGCGCATTAGACACCTCCTCCTGACGTAATAACCCCGATTGTATTTTCTTGAACTGGGTGATTGTTTTGAGAACATAATACGAAGGAAAGTCTGTTTTCCAGTTATTCGGATTGTAATATTTTGCTAACAAACAAAACTTGATAAAAATAGTTAGATTTGATCACTTATGTCATCCAAATATAATAACGGCCTACTTTGACCACTAGAAATAGACATTATTTCCACCTCAATATACCCCTCTGGAATCACTGGCCCCGCCCCTACCACAGCCTTCCAGTGCTGCTGCTTTTGTCCTTCCATCCCGATGGAAACCTCCCATTAACCCTGATCGTTTCAGATGTATTTTCTAATAAGAGACAAATGAACACAATATCGTGGATTATGTTCATCTTTTGATCAAATTAACCTAAATCTATAAGACTTATCTTTATTGTTCATTCTATTTTGGGAGGTTTCTGTGAACATTCATTTGTGGATTGGGAAATCATCTCCCGTCGTTAAAAGCTTGTACGTCTCTTATTTCTTAAATCTTGTGTATTATTAACTTAAAGTCAATAGCCACGAAAGCAGTCGCATGATTAAGAGTATATCTTTTTGTTGTACATGAACATCGTTTGTGTATAGTTTAAGGTCAGTCTAGATCTTGCAACAGTCATCAAGTCATACAAATTGTAATGCTCGACAATAATTTCTGAGGTTTTTGTAAAAAGTAGGATTATACTTTGATAATAACCCCGTACAATGTGTAAAAACGTTTACCCGAAAGTCAACTTTTTATAAAGTTGGAGAGTATTCGTGCGAAAATATTTGGCCTGAATTTATGAATTTATTAGAAACAAACAGTCTATCAACCAGTTTAGTCGCAAATGATATAACGAAGACAACTTTTGGAGACTAACATTTCCTTGTGTCCGTTTACGTATGTTGCAACCAGAGATGAGGTTGGTCGGTACCCGCACTCACCTCGTTTAAAGTTCTTGACAAAAACAAAATCGACTACTCCCGATTCTCATGGCGCTAAACGTGGGTGGGTTTAAAGTTCTTGGGAAAAAAATCGATTAGGCCAACTCCCGATCCTCATGGCGTTCTCGCTTGGAAACTCCCCCCCCCCCCCCCCTTACAAGAAGAAAAACACGTACACACACGAAAACACAAACAAAAACAACAATACAAACAAAAAGCCCTCATACCATATGTTGCTGAAACTAGGTAAAACTTAATTATTGAACACACTAAAAATATATAAATTAAAGAAATCCCAAAGATGGTACAAAAATTAGAGGCGAGAGACACAAAAGGCCAATGGTTCATCGCTACAGAGAGCAGCGCCCTCTAATTAATTAAGAAATTAATACTGAATTACAGACACTAGGACGTAAATATTTTATTATACGTTTAGTGGTCACACGTGGATAAATATTAAGTGGAAGCTTAACCCTATAGTAATTCACCACATAAGAAATAAACGTATTACAATCCAAAACCTTTAGAGTCAGAATTGACCCGGTTCCGAATCCCTGAGGGAGCCTGACCCATTTCTATGTCAGTTTGATCCGGAATTCGGGCTAAACTATGACAGTGAATCCAAGCTACTTTTCCCCCTTTTTAAAACCAATATACAGGGTCAAACCTGACCCCAAATTGGTCAGGCCCCCTTGCATTTCTGATCGGGGTCAACTCTGACGGGAGTGTAGACCTTGGATGTGACGTTCCATCAATAATTAAGAAAAGTCTGCTACGCTAATTGAAATGTCCCTATTGGTTACCACCACATTGTGTTCGCATTATGTACATTTATATCCAAATTGATGTTATTATAATAGCCTTGTGAGAATTTATGTACGGACAACACTGCTGTGTGTAGAAAATGATTTTCCTTTTCTCTACATGAGAGAGGGTGCGAGAGTGCATCAACTATTTACGGTATGATATATGATAGCTGCAATGTTGTATTCAATCTTGCATGAATGTATGTACTGTTGCTAAAACATGAAGTGAAATCTGGACTACTTTTAGTTTTCGAGGCGAAGCTGAGTGCTGAAAAAGCCAGATATCATAGGACGATATGTGACGCGTGTTCCAGATCCACCAATCAAATGACAAGGATTCAATAGTCAAATTGCTAGTGTTGAGTGTATTGACAATGTTTGTTGACAATATATTGTGAGATTTGTCCTATTGTGTGTGTTTTATTTTTACCCGTGTATATGAGAAATTTTTTCTCGATATTGAGCTAGAAACCTACGAAGAAGGTTATCATAATTTAGACGGCTTGACTACGCCCCTATAGCGATCATTACAACAGTGGTCCCAATTGCGCATGCTGTAACGAGGGCCGATAGAACCATAGCGGCCCGGTCAATAACCAACGCTACATCCTTCCAGTCTAAAATCACCTCCTTTGAAGTTAACTCACTGGTCTTCATCTTCCCTCTTCGTCCTGTTTTGTCAGCTCTCGGTGGTATGTTAATTGACAAGTTGCCGGTTGGACCATTCTCCCGTGTGCTCATCCGGCAGTTGCTGCAAACGTGTTTCCTGACTGCGTTGGTTTCATTGGCCTTGTTTTCAGCAGTCTCGCTGTTCTCCATCAACGAAGAATCGCTATTCATTTCGATCCGGGTACCAGACTGTTTCCTTGACTCACTAACATGGCGGCTCCCTGGTTTACTGTGACTTTGAAGTCGGTAGAAGAGGATTAGAGCTGTTCTGGAGATGAATTTACGCAGCCAGGTCGGGATTGGGCGACGGTCGTTATGGTAGAACAGTTTTAGTACAAGCACGGTGCACATTACGGAAGTGCAGCCAATGATGATCATCGGAGTAAAGTAGAAACCTAAATACAAAGCAGAATATAATATTGGACTTTTTTAGCTGTATTATTGAACAACACAAAGTACACAGATTAGTGTTAAAGTACTGCATGACCCACCCCCGACCCTGAGTGGACAATGCTCAATTGCCCTTTTCGAGATATTATAGGACACTTAAGGAGTGCACTGGTTTGGTTTGATACAGACAGATTTACCCAAATCCAATGGTGTCAAGTATAACTTACTGTGTCATCCATATTTCAAAAGCCTACATTAGATATTGCGCATTACCTATTCGCGGTGATTCTGCGGCAGACGTGGGTGGTAATGCATCAGTGATCAACTGTTGAAACAACACCAGTGCCAGGAGGTTAGTCATTCCCAACTGAATCTTCTCACCAGACTCCGGGGGCAATGCAAACACCAACAGGTTCAGAATAGACAGCAGAACACACGGAAGCAGAATGTTCAACACGTGGAATAGAGGTCTCCTCTTCAGGTGTATGAAGTAGGAGAGCTCCGGGTAAGGAGCCAGGCAACACGCGTACGTGATCTCTCGTCGAACCACCTCGATCTTGAGGAGTTCCCAGACGCCGTCGTCCCGATATTGATCATGGAGAGCGAGGGCCTCTTGCGCCTGGAGGTTTACCTCAGACGCGTCGTAGGCCCACGGGCTGAATCGCAGCTCGCAGACTTGGATGTCAAATGGGAAGAGACGTGCGTCGATACGGCATGTGCACTTAAGGATAACTGGAGTACTCCACTTCACTTGCCCAGTGCTGTTAACCTTCGCTGAAATGTCCTTATAACTCTCAAATTTAGGATCCACACTAAAATAACAAAACAGAACAATGAACAGCTCAGTTGAACAATGCAGTTAAAATGACAAAGAAACGTGCTTGAACAAGCACACTCGACGTCATAGATCGTAAACAAAAAGTATATAAATTCTTCAATCCATTTGTTTTTGATTGATTTTAAAGCACATGAACAACTTTGATACTTGTCAGAGACCAGTATCCGCTCGTTATGTGATCCGACATAGACAACAAAGTAGAAATTAAAGCTCAATCGGTCATTTTATTCACGATGAAACAGTGAGAAAAGAGGTCAATGTAATTATTGTTTTAGAATATTGATTTTCGTCTCTTGAGATTAATACTAATTATTTTATGCATTTCTCAAAACTATAGCATTTCGGGTAAACATAACTCAAAGGGAGTTTCTCCCTATTGGACCGTCTTTATATTATACTAATGTCCAACTTTGTGAACAGTGTGTACAAACTCTGTTTGGAGTTTATACCAAAGATGTTGTATCTACGTTAAGCTTCAGACCTGCTCAATTGTTTTGTAGCATTTAAACACACACAGGAATCTAAATATAAGATTGGTTATACACGTGAAAAACGTGGTTCTGTCTTTAAAGGGTTTGTTAACCTTGCCAATTCAAACTTTAACAGGAAGTCCTCTTCAGTCAAGAGGCTGACTGTTTTCATTAAGGGGCACTTACTGCAGACATAATTATTCCTGTTATGATTGTATAATAAGCTGTTGCATGCTTCCTTCACTATAAGATCTTATACGGGTCAGAATCGACCCGAATCCGGGTCCCGTTGAGCCCGGGTCAGTATGACACGAAATATGTGTCAATACGAACCAGAAATGGGTCAAAATGGATCAAAATGAATCCGGCTTCAAATCAAAAACCAAAATGCATTTCACTGTTTAGGGTTTACTTGTGACTAATAAACATTAATGATTAATAATAATTACACCTTTCCAGATCAACCTCAC
Organism: Asterias rubens; assembly: GCF_902459465.1. Lineage (NCBI taxonomy): Eukaryota > Metazoa > Echinodermata > Asteroidea > Forcipulatida > Asteriidae > Asterias > Asterias rubens. Next base: position 21,240,053 of record NC_047066.1, on the reverse strand, counting down.
CCGGATTGGTCAGGCCCCCTTCGATCCGGAATCATCCGGTTCAAATCTGACTCGAGATAATTTTTAAGTATTCCTTAAAGGAGTGTTCCTGTCACTTATAATGTGAACTTACTTTTTATACAAGGTAGTGTCCGGTAGCCATATGTTCGATGTGTGAACGAAGAGTGAAGTTACACCATCGCGTTGGTCTGGATCCCATGTTAAAAACTCGTCCTCCCAAAACTATCCGGGAAAGATAATACCATGACAGTAAAGTCAGTTTGGTATTGCACCTTAGGCATTCACGCAGGTCTGTACAATGAATGTCTACTATGATATTTCAATATTGGACAATTGACATTTCCATGGGTTTGTACAGCCAATGTATACTTTTCCAATGGGCATTTGGACGTTATATACAGTGAATATCTACTTTCCATTTGGACATTGCCAATTTACTGAGGTTTGTACAACGAATGTCTGTTTTCTATTTCCGATATTGGAACCTCACATTCACATTCACAGTCTCTGCTCAAAATGCAGTGTCCAGTCAGTCTAACTATAAATGTCATTGAACATACAGTGCTAAATATAGCGCGCTATACCAATATACTCACGGTTTCTGAACAAACATAAGCGTGTTAAAACTTAGAATAATATTAGTATTAAGCAATTCAGATTCCACTTTTCATCAGATTCAAACCTTACAGCTGAAGAAACATCAATTTGGTATGGACAGTTGCCTCAACGGGTTGAATTTGACTAAACAAAATAATTGAAGTAACTGTGTCAATTATGCAAATCAAGCTGATGACGCCAAGGAAATGCAGTGTACATTATTTATTCTACAAATAATCATGATTGAAAGTGATTGACTGTTGTTACATTGTGAATTGTACCTGTGTGAGCCAGCCGCTGATCTGTATCGTCTGATACTTTTCGTCCTGAAAGACAGAACAAACGAATTAGCAATTATTAATATGAGCCAAGCGCTGCTTTGATAATAGCATTTAGCATTAAAGAATAGATCGTTTAAGGCGTTACAAATATAGAGAAACTTGAAAACAAAACTGATTCCCGTCTGTTTAGTCCTTGAAATCGCTGCTTAGCTATCAGAAGCCGCAATTACGGTCAATGGCAGTCAAATATATGAACAGCACTAAAGACAGTTCCCATTTTGACAACTCCTGTATTACGGGCAATTGTAGTAACTGTTTGTACGCACAACTTTGTGTTTGCAGTATACACGGGAGTTAGTGGAATTCCTGGCATGAATGATCGGTGGAACCACTTGGATACAAGGGGAAGATAAACATTCTCAGTAATTTAATGCCAAAGAAACTTGATAATTATACGGCCTAATGATGAGCCATAGGCCTACTGCCCCGGGATGGCTCGCTTGGGATAGACTTTTAGATACATTTTTGGCGTCTATTAAAATGGCATAATATCTGTTGTTGTAATATTGTAACATACTTTCGCAAATAATATTCTTCTAAAAGGCCCACATCGTATTCCTAACCAATTCAATGAGTTGAGTAATGAGGAGACGAAACTTGACAGTAGTTGTTTTGGTGACATTGTAGACTGGTCTGACGCTGGTTGGTCCGTATTCAGACAGCAACTCTTGCAGTAGGGCTGACCGATTGCTCAATCTCCTCGGATGTGACCCTAAAATACAACCAAAGACCAACATTTCATTCAGCTGCTTAATTTAAAGACTCTGGACACTATTGGTAATTGTCAAAGACCACAAGTCTTCTCACTTGGTGTATCTCAACATATGCACAAAATAACAAACCTGTGAAAATTTAACCTCAATTGGTCGTCGAAGTTGCGAGATAATAATGACAGAAAAAACACCCTTGTGTGCTCTCAGATTCTGGATTTCGAGACCTCACATTCTAAATCTGAGGTCTCGAAATCAAATTCGTTGAAGTTTACTTCTTTCTCGAAAACTACGTTACTTCAGATGGAGCCGTTTCTCACAATGTTGTATCCTATCAACCTCTCCCATAACTTGTTGCCAAGTAAGATTTTATGCTAATAATTATTTTGAGTAATTACCAATAGTGTCGACTGCCTTTAAATGCAAAGTGTAACCTGGTTGTTAGAACCGTTTCGTATTCTGCTCATTCATGAACAGGACATTTTTAAGCAATTGACATTTCTCTTTAACAAGCAGTTCTATGAAATTGGGCCAATTATCAATCAGTCACAACAGGGAAGGAATTTACATTGGAAGTGGAAATAGATGAGTATTTTCAACACTTTCAATTATTATATTGGTAGCAGTTTTGTTGAAATGCCGCACAGTTAGTGTCAACTAGTATTTGCTATTATAAGACTTCAGACAATATAAATATTTTGACCACGAGTAGTCCAGGGAAGTACACAAGTAAATGTTACACAAAATTGGTCAGAATAAACAACTCAACATTCAAACAAAACTAGGAAGATCAAATTTACTAACTTCACTTGAATTATATATTTTCTATCCCTAAATTGTACAAACTGTGTTGCCCCAAAACATTGTTAACACATGAGCAGTCCCAGCTTGGAAAAAAAAATCCAGTTGTATAAAATATTATTTTTCATCAGTTTGTTCAACTAAGTGATGTATTATTGGGCAATACAGCTCTTCTGGAATTAATTGGGCCGCGCGATGTCCCGCAAGTGGAAAGTGGAATAAGCAAAATAAAAACCATTTAATATTTGTTTTGCATCGCTTGATTAAGACTTCGACCATCATGGACTTCGACTACATACATGGATGGTCGTAATTATCTTGACCCAACCATAAACTGACCAGTAATCCAGGTGTATAATAATGTGATTATAAGGTATAAGCGTCGACCTATATTTAGCATATAGAGATGAAGGTTGCATACAAACAAATAGTTTGTTTTATCAACCTTGGGTCGATATCTCATTAGGAATAATGCATGTATTAACCGCACTCATTGCAATTTTGACCGAGGAAATCCTGTTCACAAAGTTGCACATTATTACTCAATTCTCACAATGTGTTATACTATCAACAGCTACCCACTAGTAATCAAGAAAGGTTTTACGATAATATTTATTTTGAGTAATTACCAATAGTGTCCACTGCCTTTAAGTGTTGTCACAATATATGAACCCAGCAAAGGATCAACGTTTGCAACCACGTTGGTGATATTATGTGAACCACTTAACTTTACTCTGTTTCTGCTTTCGCAACGACCAGTTGGCATACGTGCTTGGAGCTTATTTCAAATTACAGAGATTTTCACGTTGACGACAAGTGACTTATTTGTTATTTCCCCCCAAACGCCGAATGACAAGTTCCTTCTCTATGCATGGTAATGCTTTCCTTAAATCGTTGACTGCCGGGCATAGACACAAATCTCATCTCATGTGATTGCCAATTCCAGATGCAAATTGTTAATACTCGACCGACGCGCAATTGATTTGATCCAGTCATGTATGCTCACGGCGAAGTATATAGCATGAATTATAGAACAGGGTACATAGAATAGTTGATTAAGTGATGACAACCATTTTTAAAAGCTTTCCAGACAGATAGATAGACATATATAAATACAGTGGACTCATTGGTAATGGTAAAAGACCAGTCTTCTCACTTAGTGTATATCAACATATGCATAAAATAACAAACCTGTGGAAATTTGAGCTTGATTGGTCGTCAGAGTTGCGAGCTAACTATGAAAGAAAAAACACCCTTGTCACACAAAGTTGTGTGCTTTTAGATGCTTGATTTCGAGACCTCAAATTCTAATCTTGAGGCCTCGAAATAAAAATCGTGGAAAATTACTTCTTTCTCGAAAACTATGTCACTTCAGAGGGAGCTGTGTCTCACAATGTTTTATACCGTCAACCTCTCCCCATTACTCGTTACCAAGTGAGGTTTTATGGTAATAATTATTTTGAGTAATTACCAATAGTGTCCACTGCCTTTTAGAAGGCATGTTTAAACATACGTTAGTTTGCGGGAACTCCATGTGTGTATCTTCTTCCAGGATGTTCTCTAAAGAACTTGTATATTCTACTTCTAATGCGGAGAAGATTTTATAATTTGCTATATCGCAAAACACATGATTATACGTCACATGCAATGCCTCAAGTCCCATTAAAAAACATTGTTATTTATACAAAATTTCAATCTAGAGTATAATATGACTCAGCAATAGGTGAAAAGAGACACAAAAAATTGTATATTGGATGTCACTATGTTCGTTTGATTGATATGTTAAACAAAATAATGAAGCCGTACAGAAGAAGGGAAATCATAGAATTTTTAAATGGTTTCAGTTTCTTTTAGGCGACCGCACACTGGCCTTGCCTCTCATGCGAAAAAAATAGCTACGGGTAAGTCTTAATTGTGGCGTGTCTAGCCGAGCCGACAAGCTCACTGGACTGAAGCTCTGGTGATCATGATCAGCAGTGTGTGGGTTCGAGTCCTGGCCTGGACAATTGTGTCCACAAGCAAGGTAGGCCTAAGGTATCGAGATATAAAAAAGCACCATCCCACACGTGACGTAGTATTTTCATTTTGACACACGCCGTCAGTTTAAAAAAAAAAAAACTTGAGGTCGGGTCCTAATTTTTTGATCGATTATAACGAAAAATACAAAGAGTACATACATACCAAAACTACATTAAATGATAAACAAACACATTACAATAAGGTTTAAGTAGCATTCCCCGCTGAAAACGTTTCGCTCAAGGTAGCTCTTTAAACAATGGGTCTTATAACACTTCGAGCACAGCTCTTTAACAATGGGTCTTATAACACTTCGAGCACAGCTCTTCTGACCATGTACACAACATAAACACACGCTTCGCTGTTTAGAAGAGCTGCTTAAATTAATATCACTTTCCCTTCTTACTGCATTTTCCATGCGCAAGAACAATCTTCATTTCTCCAGGAAATGAACACGATCAATATATGCATACAGTGTTCCTCTTAGGAAGATGCATGTTCAATTAAGACTACGTTGGTCCATGTAATCTGCAGCCTACAACACTCCAACTCTCTGCCAGGCACATAACTTTGAAAAACTAATAATAGCAAAAAAATCATGTTTGGTTCTTCTATAGCCGGTCGGGTAGTAGTTTAGATCAAGGCACTTTGCAAAATTATCATCCTCAACTCCATGGGGAGCATGAAACCCAAAGCTGCTTAAATTGGCGCCAATGGGTTAATTTAACATAGTACTGTACCCTCGCAGGTTCCCACCTATACACCTAGGTGAAGAGAAGCAATTATAGTGAAGTGCCTTACATAATGCACACTCCGATGATTCAGCCATCAGAATGTAAAAGCAATATGTTTTGAGATTGACATAATAGTATGTTTTGTTTTTGTTTTTACTGCGCCTTGAACACACAGCACGGTGGATATGTGCACAATACAAGTCTTTATTGATATATATATATATATATTTTTTATTATAAACATTTCAGGATTATTTTATTTTTCAAGACATGTAACTAAGTACAAAGTATTCAAGACTCTTTTGGAATGATTCTCGGTCTTCAAAATCCCATGTTTGAGCTGGATTTTGGCCTTTCTGCTTCTTGATATTCTGAGGTGTTTTCCATTCGGGGATGGAACAAATATTATTGTGAGTTAAGCCTTGGTTAAACCCCAAATGCCTCATCGTGAGCTTACGAAAAAAAAACGAACTTCATATTAGTAATTCAACCAGTGTTTGTAAATAAGAGTGTATTCCCATGTGGAAAGACTCTCTACTTACCGAGAAACAGGGAGGCTAGTACCATCAGGCAGGCCCAGGTGTAATTACTCGCACAACGCACCATCATTACACGTCAGACTTTATGCCTCTGTTGATCTTTCAGAAATTGTCTCCAGATTATCTTGTGGCATCGTATTAAGCCTGATCTGTTCCAATATACATCACAGTTGCCTCTGATTCCTTTATTTTCACACCACACTTGTTTGTAGGGTTTCGAGAGAGGGCGCTACATACACTTTTAGCCTATAGTATCACAACCATAAAGCTTTTGGATTTGAGGCATTGCATCGTTAAGTATCAAATTTTGGTTTGCGGTAATGTGTGCTGTTAGATTGTGATCTTTTGAGAACTTGCCTTGCTTTAAATTATACTACCGTGGAGTAGATTTTTCGGAATTCGGGAGAGTTCTGCGCTACCGCGGAGTAGATTTTGCGGGGGTGTTTTTTGAGACTTTTCAGTTCTGAAAAGAACTGTCCTCCTGGTTGACTACTACCTGGGTGGAAGGTAGGGAATATCTAGGAGCAAGTTCGAGTGCGCACATTTAGTCCACCAGTGGTCGACCAAAGACTAGCAACGCACATTCGCAGTAACGTACTCACCCGAACGACTCGTTTGGTAGTCTAGTCAACCTTCCACCTTTTCGCTGGTTCCCCTCAGCGCTTAACACATGTTAGAATGGAACATGCTGTTGGGACCAGTGAAGAAACCATGGGCTCGAGGCTGGTTCCAAATGGTCGACCACAGTAGTCAACCAATGGTCGACCAGCCTGGGTTCGAGTAAAAAATGGTCAACCTTTAGTTAACCATTGTGCACACTCGAACCTGCTCTAGGTTGCAACTATCTATATAGAGGTCAAAATAACCATTGCTGATGTGTTGATGCCAACGCAAAAAGAAAGGAGAAGTTTGACAACTTATTTGTTTTCCGCACTTGGAAGACGTTGTTTATTAACATGTTCATGTAAACAATCGGCGTTAATTATAGCTTTAAAAAAAAAAAGAATACTAGTTTGATGTTATTGGATGACCTGTCAATTTATTTATTTTTTTTACTGTTTTTTCTTCTTTTCACGACAGCAAGCCATACATATAATAATAATAATAATAATAATAATAATAATAATAATAATAATAATGGAAATTTATATAGCGCCTATCCATGTAAACATGCTCCTGGGCGCTGAACAATTAAAAGAAAACATATTAAAATCCATACAATTAAAACACCAAATAGAAAATACAGTTAACATGTAATAAGTGCAGATTTTGTACACAACAATCAATGATTAAAAAACACTGAGAATAAACCCTAGTTAAAAAAACCTGGAATTGCTACAGAGAATACAAAAACATATGTACATGTACTTGTACTTAGTGGTTTAAAAAAGCACGCTTAAAAAGATTTGTGTTAAGGCCAGCCTTGAAGGTATCAACATGACTGGCTTCCCTAAGTTGCTTAGGAAGCTGGTTCCACAGTTCAGGGCCAATTACAGAGAACATCCTATCACCTGCAGAAACCAGCTTCGCTCTGGGGCGGATCAACAGAGTAACATCACTAGCAGAACGAGTAGATCTAACAACAGGCCTAGTAGCAACAAGATCGTACAGATACAAAGGGCAAAGACCATTTAAGCATTTAAAAATTAACAAACACACCTTAAAAATAATCCGATACCTGACAGGAAGCCAATGTAACTGCATTAGAACTGGGGTGATATGCTCATATACCTTTTGGTACAAGTAAGTAGCCTCGCAGCTGAGTTCTGAACTCTCTGTAAGGGGGCAAGAGTGGTGGCAGGGAGACCAGCATTGCAATAATCAATCCGGGATGTGACTAACATATGAATTATTTGCTCTGTACTACGACGACCTATAAACCTCTTAATCTTACTAATATTGTACAAGTGATACATGGCAATACGGGAGACAGACTTGATGTGAGATTGCATATTCATATGTTTGTCAAATGTTATACCAAGAGTTTTGACCTCAGGCACAGGGTTAATGGAATGAAAGCCCACAGAAACATCTACTTTTGGTAATTTCTTCAAAGACGACGATGAGCCAATAATCAGAACATCTGTCTTTTCATCGTTAAGTTTGAGATAGTTCAATGTCATCCAGTGTTTGATGTCCTCACTGCATGCTTCCAGTTGTTTTATTTTACTGTATACATCACTTTGAGTAGGGGTTGCAGAGATGTAGAGCTGAGTATCGTCAGCATAGAAATGGTGTCTGAGGTTGTGTCGACGGATGATGTCACTAAGTGGTAGCAAATCAATGTTGAACAAAACAGGACCCAGTACCGATCCTTGTGGCACACCGAACTCAAGCGGATACGAGTCACCTTCAGATGAGCTGGTGATCTTAACTCTCTGGCAGCGGTCCGATAAGTATGATGAAAACCAGTCCAGGCTTCCCTGTGACAATCCTATACGTGACTTTAATCTTTGCAGCAAAATGTTGTGATCGAGTGTGTCGAATGCTGCGCTGAGGTCAAGAAGAACAAGGAGTGACACTTTTCCTTCATCGGTGCTCTGAAGTAGGTCATTCTGCACACGGACAAGTGCATTTTCAGTGCCATGGAATCGTTTGTATGCAGACTGAAAATAATCATGAAGACGATGATGTGACATGTGGCTTAAAAGTTGCTGAGCAACGATTTTCTCCAGTACTTTCGAGCAGAACGATAAATTTGTGGCAGGTCTGTAGTTCTTCAGCAGCTCGACTTGTTCAGCCTTCATGCTGTGCATCTTTGGAATTGGCTTGACTGCTGCTGATTTTTATGTATTTGGGAACAAAATTATACGGTAATGATTTCAACATCCGTTATAAAATAATTCGACTCAGCAAGTTACACCATAAAGCCTTTCCAATAATAATACATATTAATTTTGGTATTACCAATATACACCGATGTGTGTAAGCACCGTAATCCCGAGTTCTGTGAGAAAAGAATCACAAGCATATTACTCGGGTGGGATTCGAACTAGACCACCGAGTTTACCCGGTAGATGGAGGCAGTTTGAATCCTTTATTTTAACAGCGGGTACTACAACAAATAAATACTTGAACATTAATCTTTGTAAAATATATTACGGTAATTTTTTATTATTAAATAAAAACAATATAAATATCGTCTTGAAGTTATTTTACACTTTCTTAGTGCAAAACATACCCAAATGTTATAAAATATCAGTATAGTTTGCCCATGCTCACAAGATACATTATCACACAGCAAATTATTTTCCAGGATAAAAATGCTTACATTTTTTTAAGAGAATAGTTTACAACTTCGCTGTTCCTCATCAACGACAAAATATATGTAAACTATAATGCCATCATAGAAGGAAACATAAAAGCATGCTTTGGTAATGTTTTGACCCGGAACCTATGTCAAACTGACCCGAAACTGTGTCAAACCGGCAAAACATCAGTCAAAATCACAATATCTACCACTCTTCTTGGTCAGATTAAAGAAATTGATCAAGCCCCACCGGCAAACCGGGTCAATTTGAGTTTTGCGACAGTGTCTTGTTCGCATTTAGGTTTACTCATTTTGTACACGAGATAACTTAGTTTGTTACGCTCTAAAAAACGTCCGGATCCTGACCCTGATCCATGGCAACGGATGGGATCTGAGTTGAATCCAATTTTAACCCACTGTCTTGGTCAACCTGATCCATAATGTGGTCAAGGCCCCTGGGATTTGGAACCCGGGTCTTCTTTTAGAGATTTTGTTTTTATTTTGTTATCCCAAAAGGAAGAGAACAACAGTAATGATAAGTGAGGATATCGTGACAGTGACTGACAAAGCAAGTGCGACCCGGTCAATAACCAAAGCTACATCCTTCCAATCTAGGTCAGTACCCACATAATGTGTCTTCTTATCATTGGGACCTCGCAGGCTCACTTTGATGTCTACGGCTGTATCGTTACCCAAAGGCCCGTCTTTACGGGAGTGCTGGGCCGTACAGGCACGACAGCGTGTTTTATTGCCGTTGCTTGTCTCGATGACATCGTCACTACCTTCAGACTCATCACCAGACTCTCGTGGTAACCGCTGCTCTGATGCTCCACGGTCCACACCGTAAGACAGTTTATTAAAACGGCGGGATTCTAGATTGTAGAGAACGGCACGAGAAAGCTTGGAAGTGGTGTGATGAAGCCAGCGTGGCACTGGGCGTCGGTCGTTGTGGTAGAACAGCTTGAGTACTAGCACGGTGCATATGATTGAAGTGCAAGCAAGGACAATCATTGGAGTAAAGTAGAAAGCTGCAGACAAAAAAATGTGAAGTTATTGGTTTAGGAAAATACAGAATACAGTGACAGCAACCTTTTTTACAAAAGAATTATGTTTTGCTCGGCCCCCGTGACCAGTTTCTTCCTAGACCGCTTGGGATGGGATGATGAGCTTCTACTCAAATGTTTATACTGTATCATAGTGATGGGACTGTCAATACGGCACGGTGCGCAAAATCAAGACTGATGATCGGCGCACCAGCCTTCGCAAAATCACAAAATGCTGATATTGCTGTATGCATTCTTGTGTTGTCATTTTTTAGTAGTGAACCGCTCTTGCACGACGCGGAACACACCTCCGTACCAACATTCTGCCGCTCTTGGGAGTCGGGCCGTGTCTGAATTGGCGGATACGGTAGCGGTGTGGCAGAGGATTCTGTCCCCCCAGAGATTATGTGCGTTATACTGCAAACCGTGTACAAACTTATTTTGATAGCGCCCTCTTTTGACTCGTCCTCATTTCGCCCATCGTTGATTTTCCATACGGGGACAGAATCCTCGGTTGACAGAGATTTCCCTGGGACACCGGCACGGAAAGGTAAAAGTGATAATGCAAGATGAGGAATGGTTGGAAATTCGTACTTACTTATTATAGGAGATTTGTCTGCGGACGTTGGTGGCAGGTTGTCAGTGATGAGCTGCTGGAAGAGCACAAGAGCTAGCAAGTTGGTCATCCCGAGCTGAATCTTCTCACCCGACTCGGGGGGCAGAACAAACACCATCAGGTTCAGGACAGACAGCAGCAGGCATGGTATAATGATGTTCAAGACGTGGAAAAGAGACCGTCTCCGGAGATGAATGAAGTACCCAAGATCAGGAAAGGGGATGGTACAGCAAGCATAAAGCACCTCTCTGCGAACCACATCCACCTTGACGAGTTCCCACACACTGTCATCGCGGAACTGGTTCTGCGTAGAAACCGGTCCTACGATTTGAACGATATCTATTTCGGCACCGTCATACGCCCATGCGCTGAACTTCAACTCGCAAACCTGGACGTCGAACGGATACAGTCGAGCGTCGATGTTGCAAGTGCATTTGAGGATAACTGGTGTATTCCAGTCGACCAAACCAGTGTAGCTCACTTTGGCGTTGATATCCTTGTAACTCTCGAAGTTTATGTCCACACTAGAAAAAATGATAGGAGGTTTCGTTGGTACGTTTTCGTAAATCAACAGCAGTGTTTTCATACCTTGCACTCGTTCATCTTCTTTCAAAAAAGGTATGTGAAATAATCAAGTTTTGAAATACGAATAAAATTAAAAAAAATTAACCCCTGTAGTATAATCACCGGACCGAAAAAAAAAGTCGTACGAAAATTTGCAGCCCGATCTATTAACTAAAGGTACCTGGGAGTTTTTCTTACACAAAAAGACACGTTACTTGCATAAATATATAGATTATATAAATTATAGAAAGACATAGTGGCGCTATACCACCAATAACTTTATGGGTTTGTTGTTGCTTCGTTTTCTCTGATTTTGTTCCTGGTGGTATAGATATGTTGCTGTTGCTTATATGGGATTTGTTCGATCATGTTTGGTTCTCTCTTCTTCTGTGTGTGGCTTTTTCTCGTACAGTGCCCCATTGAGAACAGTGCTTTGACCCTGATGGGGTTACCCTATGAAGGGAGTGACTAGCCCTGGTGGTCTTACACTTTCGTATTGTACTACAGTGACTGTGTACAGAGGAAGAGTCGGAGTGACTTACTTTGTATACAGCGTGGTATCTGGCACCCACATTTTGGAAGTGTGAACAAACAATCTTGTCACATTATTATGTTCAGCAGGATTCCAAGTCAGGAACTCATCCTCCCATACCTGGAATTAAATCATAAGATATAAAAAATAACAAACAGACAGACAAACAAACAGTCAATCAACAAAAGATTTAAAGAGATTATTTCGATTGACCAATAATGTGACCGCATTTGGGCATGCCAAGACTTTACCTGACTTCTTGATAAGTCGTCATTATATTTGTTCTTCTTTTGATGTGGAGTTATACGACACCTTTTTGTTCAGACTTCAACAAATTCACCCCAAAATGCCAAAGGTGATGGACGTAATCAATCAAAATAGACAATTAGGTGCCACAAACAATAGTAAACAAAGGCTATTTAAAAGAACAAGATGGCTGTTCATTTGGAGAACCCAATTTTTGCATTAATAATATGAATCTAAATTGAACAATGCAGGTGGAAAGCGATCATTGCTCATCACCCTTTGTCAGCCTTGGTAAATCACTGCCACAAATGTAGACTTGTGGACAAGTCGTTTATGGTCCCACGCGGTGAGATAATCGAGTTGCAGCGGTGCTGCTCTCCACGCGAACTGCTGGTTGCGCGAACAACAGTTCGCGCGAGAGCAGTGACAACTCGACTATCTCACCGCGTGGGACCATGATTAACAACTTGTCCACAAGTCTACCACAAATGGGGTGTTACAATTGAGGCACAGGTGTTGTCACATAATGATACTTAGTAGAAAATCTTAATTGACACCATAACATGTTAAAGACTAATTTCTGTCAACACAATTGCATTGGTGTTATGTTTTCAGTGACGTGTTCAGTGATGTTTTCATAATATATTATAACACCTATGTGTTTATTTTGAGTCTCTTTTCGTTGTCTACGTCCATGGTGTCAGTTTTCAACTAAATTCAATTCAATTCAATTAATTTTATTGGTCCTACTATGGAGGAAAAACAATTAATAACACACAATCATAAATAAACTACTGGAAATAAACTAGATTAATTATTCAGAAAACTACATAATAAACCGCAATGGAAATAAACTGAAACCCACTGAACAACATCTAAGCATCCCAGTTTTTGCAGTGATCTTTTTTATGGCTTAACTACACCGGAGTCGCACCCGTCAAAGTGTATACCTACCTGTCCAAGCCATCCGCTAATCTGTATTGTTTGATCTTTTTCATTCTGCAAAGAACACATAAAAAAACGAGCGATTAGGTGAAAGCAAACTATTGGTCCTGCACCTTCACATTAAAAACTCTCAACTTACTTTCTTGATTTCCTACTTATCATCCAGTTTCTTTTATTTTATTGGTTTGAACCATCTTTATTTGATCACTGAATGCTACAATTACTATCTTTTAAACTGTTGCATGCTAATGAAGGAGTATCAAATTTCAAGCACATTTTGATGAACCAGATGTTAAATTATTGACTGAATTTTGCTAAAATTGACCGTGAAAACTTATTATGCCTTTCTCCCAACAGTGTCGCAACCTTCAAACATGCTCTAAAAACCCACTCTTTTCCTTCGGCATAGCTGGTCGTTTTTGTCTTTGTTCTGTCCCTTTCCCCTCTTTCTTCAGCGCCTTGTATCCTTTGGCAATTTGGCGCTTTACAAACACAGTTATTATTATTTATTTAAAGGCAGTGGACACTATTGGTAATTGTCAAAGACTAGCCTTCACAGTTGGTGTATCTCAACATGTGTATAAAATAACAAACCTGTGAAAATTTGAGCTCAATCGGTCATCAAAGTTGCGAGATAATAATGAAACAAGAAAACACCCTTGTCACACGAAGTTGTGTGCGTTTAGATGGTTGATTTCGAGACCTCAAGTTCTAAACTTGAGGTCTCGAAATCAAATTCGTGGAAAATTACTTCTTTCTCGAAAACTATGGCACTTCAGAGGGAGCTGTTTCTCACAATGTTTTATACCACCAACCTCTCCCCATTACTTGTCACCAAGAAAGGTTTTATGCTAATAATTATTTTAAGTAATTACCAATAGTGTCCACTGCATTTAATAACTGATATTAATATTAAAATATCTTAAGGAACTATACCAGCTCGATGACTTGGGTAATCAGGAGACGGAAGTGTATGGTGACTTTCGTGGAGTAATTGTGAACAGGTCTTAGAGATGGTGGGCCGTACTCATCCAACAGATTATCTAAGAGGGCTGACCGGTTGCTCTTCTTCGACTCGGTGCCTTTGAAAATAAACAAATTAAGTGAATAACGTTAGGCCTATATAGTTCCTTTAAATAAAGATAGATATTATAATTTTGTTTGTAAAGTTTTTAACAATTTTCTTCAGAAGTCTGGATATTAACCTATTATGTGTATTTTTCATTTCAAAACGAAAGACAGACACAAAATAATGTGCGCAATATTATTCCATAGACAGGGCACACAAAACATAGGTCTATGTAATGTGTAATTGAATACTGTTTATACATGGCTGATGAGCTAGAGTTAGTTAAATTAAGTTCACGAAATGATTAAGTGAAATATTAATGTATTTGTAATAGTTTATTTTTTTGTTTATTTATTACTTATTTTTTTAACTTCATTTCAGAATAGTGAAATTGCAAACGTCTCCAATGCACGCACGATTCGTGTTACTTAAGTGGTATTTTTTATTTTACTCCTTTGGCAACTTGATTTCAGAATAGTGAAATACAAAATTGGAAACGTCTCCAATGCTCACGCGATTCATGTAACCTTGAGTGATATTTTTATTACCGACAAACAAGGACGATGAAGAGGTTGAATAACCTAAGAACAATAAAACGTATGCGATAACAAACAGTGTAGTGAAACCTAACGGTACCAGTATTGTTTTCTCTTGAGGCTTATAACGGCCTAAAATAACAATAACTAGACATTAGGTGTTTGTGAACAAACACAAAGCTGTTCCGTGTTCTTTTGCTTGGATTATGAGCTAAAATTACCAAGATGTCTGTCATTGAAAAAAAGAAGAAAATGCTGAATGAGTTATGGTGCCACTTCCGGTTGACCCGGAAGTAGAGGTCGACATGGGGTCACGGTTTTTCAAAATTAATCTCCAATCCCCAAGGAGTCTTTAACTACAAACAGTCTAAAAAACGGCAGTTTACTTCTTGAGCTATGGTGCTACAAAGATTTCCCAATTAAAACCGCAAATAAATCAATAATTAAATACACTTTTCATTAAACTTGCACTGCCCGATTTTCGCCGAATTGGTTCTTTTTAAATTTAATTTTTTTAATTAATCTGTTTATGTATTTTTGATTTTTTTTTAACGAATGTTGACGGACAGTTATTTTTTCAAAACGAAAGAGAGACCAAACTTTTCGCGTTAGAATTCCATGGACAGGGCCTATGTATTGACGTGAATATTAATTGTGACCCACTCTGTGAAATGAGTCACATGTCGCCCAATGCAATATTAAGTTATGGACAGTTTAATGTGGAAAATGTTTTTTTCCCTTTTCTTTTTAAGATCTTAAGTTGCATGGGTAACCTTTAAAACACTTACTTTTAGGCAATAAAGCTATGAATACAACAATTGTGTGATCATACTTATGTCTAATTTGTATCCTTTATCACACAATGGTAGTTTAAAATATGGTAGTTTTTCAAAAAAATGGTGTAGTGGCTAATTTCAAACGCGTGTAACTCAGCAACGCGATAACCCCAAAGCTTAGACACATACCAAATTACTGCTGCCGATGTGTTCTTTCCAGCCATGCATTTAACTCAATTCCTGAAATTGCCTATATCTGACTCATTTTCACAGAGCGGGTCACAATTGAATATTGTTTGCACATGGCTGGTGAACTTGAGTTAATTAATGCCTCAAAGGATTTGTGAGATATATTTGTATTTATTTTTAAACTTAATTTTAGACTAGTAAATACAGATTGTGTCTTTCTCGAATCGCCGTTTAAGTTCAAATCTATCTTTTTCCGGTAAAAATAACAAAACGAATTTCAGTGTTTTACATATTAAGGACTGTAATTGATTAAACAAAATTGTAAAATATTAAAGTCCCCCCCCCCAATGCTTTTCGTTCACGAAAGATACATATTGTGTATTATTTATTTATTTAAGTGAGAATTCTTTACTTTTATTGCAGATTTGCCTACTTACCCGTTGGAAGTGTGCATACTAGCAGATACAGGAACAAACCGAAGCAAAACTGTCTCATTATGCTTTCAATAATTGTGAGTAAAGATTCATCACAGCAACAATAGATCGAGCAAGATGCAAGCTTCTCCAATGGTAAGTTTTCACGTTCACTGTTGTCTTAAAGTCTCACATGAAAACTCGTCACGATCAACGAATGTTCAATATCAGGACTTGATTCAAACTTGGATTTTGCTTGTTTAAAACATTGAAAGTACATCACTAAATAAAGCAAAAGTCAGCATTTGCAGTCTCCAACGGATGACGTGTGGCCTGTGAAAGAAGCGCTTGCTTGCAGGCTTATATGCCGAATGCCGAGTTCCAAGTACCCACTCATACATACAAAACGCTGTAATGATTGTCACCTAGACGTGCGGTTTAAGTACTTTGTGACGTGAAAGGTTTACCGTACTTTAATACCTACCAGCTCATATTGTTTGCCTTCAAGAATTTTTTTTTGTTTTCGGAATTCCATTAGTCTTGGTTCCAAGACCATTGGTGTTGCGTGGTCACACACAACCAACGTTCCGATCTATGCACGGCAAAAACTGTACACGCTTGTAATGAACGAACGCTAGCGGGCGCTCTGTTTCTCTGATTTAGATCTCACCATGGTCTTGGATATTTGCAACGACGGGTCTTAACTTTTTTGTTGTTTTTCGGCAAATCTCCCCCGACTTTCCGGTGGAGCCAATCAGAGGCTGCGTAGCGGTTGGCTCATGAATAATAGCCAGTGTTGTGCATGCAGTGTAAGGTGTAATTACTCGCACAACGCACCATCATTACACGTTAGACTTTATGCCTATGTTGTCTTTCACAATTTGTCTCCAGATTAATTTGTGGCATCGTATCAAGCCTGATCTGTTCCAATATACATCACAGTTGCCTCTGATTCCTTTATTGCCACACCATACTTGTTTGTAGGGTTTCGAGAGAGGGCGCTACATACACTTTTAGCCTAGTATCACAACCATAAAGCTTTTGGTTTTGAGGCATTGCATCGTTAAGTATCAAATTTTGGTTAGCGGTAATGTGTGCTGTTAGATTGTGTTCTTTTGAGAACTTGCCTTGCTTTAAATTCTACTACCGTAGAGTCGATTTTTCGGAATTCGGGAGACTTCTGCGCTACCGCAGAGTAGATTTTTAGGGGTGTTTTTTTGAGACTTCATTTCTGAAAAGAACTGTCCTGCTGGTTAACTACTACCTGGGTGGAAGGTATGGAATCTATAGGTTGCAACTATCTATAGAGGTCAAAATAACCATTGCTCATTGGCCCATCCCGTGACCTGCGCGTATTATATGCACTGTCCAATGTTTAATCATTGTTTTACTTCCAAGAGGGTGGGGGAATGACGTCGGTGCACAAGGTCTGTAGTGAGTTTGATCAGGTGCATTTGTTTTTCTATCGTCCTAAAAGTAATTAGTGTTATCATTTAAATCCTAAAAGGTTGTCTCGGTGGAAATAGGCAAACAAAAAATGTGTTGATGTCAACGCAAAAAGAAAGGAGAAGTTTGTCAACTGATTGATTTCCGCACTTGGAAGACGTTGTTTATTATTATGTTCATGTCAACAATCGGCGTTGATTATAGCTTTAATAAAAAAAAATCATTTAATGTTATTGGATGACATATCAATTTAAAAAAATTATACCGTTTTTTCTTCTTTCACGATAGAAAGCAATACTTAGTATGGTAATAATTACAACATCCGTTATAAATTAATTTGACTCAGAAAGTTACACCATAAAGCCTTTCCAATAATAATAAATATAATTTTGGTTTTACCCATAAACACCGAGGTGTGTAAGCACTGTAATCCCGAGTTCTGTGGGTGGAGTTCGAACACACAACCTTTGCAATTCTAGAGCAGTGTCATACCAACTAGACCACTGAGATTGCCCGGTAGCTAGAGTCAGTTCGAATCCTTTATTTTAGCAGCAGCGGGTGCTGCAACAAATAAATACCTGAACATTAATCTTTGTAAAATATATTTACAGTAATTTGTATTATTAACTAAAAATAATATAAATATCGTCTTGAAGTTTATTGTATACATTTTACAGTGCAAAAGATACTCAAAGGTTATACAATATCAGTATAATAGTTTGCCCATGCTCGCAAGATACATTATCACACAGAATATTATTTTCGAGGATAATTAATGTTTCCTTAAATTTTTGTAAGAGAATAGTTTAAAACTTTATTGTTCGTCTCATCCCCGAAAAAGAAAATAGGGAAAAGAAAACATAAAAACATGCTTTGGTAATGTTTTGACCCGGAATCTATGTCAAACTGACCCGAAACTGTGTCAAACCGGTAAAATATCAGTCAAAATCTCAATATCTACCACTTGTTTTGGTCAGCTTAAAGAAATTGATCAAGCCCCACCCGCAAACCGGGTCAATTTGAGTTTTGCGACAGTGTCTTCGCATTTAGGTTTACTCTTTTTGTACACGAGATAACTTGGTTTGTCACGCTATAAAATCTTCCGGATCCTGACCCTGATCCGTGCCCACGGATGGGATCTGAGTTGAATCCAATTTTAACCCACTGTCTGTGTCAACCTGATCCATAATGTGGTCAAGGCCCCTGGGATTTGGAACCCGGGTCTTTTTTTTTTAGTTTGTTTTTATTTTGTTATCCCAAAAGGAAGAGAACAACAGTAAGGATAAGTGAGGATATCGTGACAGTGACTGACAAGGCAAGTGCGACCCGGTCAATAACCAAGGCTACATCCTTCCAATCTAGGTCACTGTCCCCATGTGTCCCCTTATCCTTAAGACCTGGCAGGCTCCCGTTTACTTTGATGTCTACGGCTGTATCGTTACCCAAAGGCCCGTCTTTACGGGAGTGCTGAGCCGTACAGGCACGACAGCGTGTTTTATTGCCGTTGCTTGTCTCGATGACATCGTCACTACCTTCGGACTCATCACCAGACTCTCGTGGTAACCGCTGCTCTGCTGCTCCAGGGTCCACACCGAAAGGCAGTTCATTAAAACGGCGGGATTTTAGCTTGTAGAGAACGGCACGAGAAAGCTTGGAAGTGGTGTGATGAAGCCAGCGTGGCACTGGGCGTCGGTCGTTGTGGTAGAACAGCTTGAGTACTAGCACAGTGCATATGATTGAAGTGCAAGCAAGGACAATCATTGGAGTAAAGTAGAAAGCTGCAGACAAAAAAATGTGAAGTTATTGGTTAGGAAAATACAGAATACAGTGACAGCAACCTTTTTTTACAAAAGAATTATGTTTTGCTCGGCCCCCGTGACCAGTTTCTTCCTAGACCGCTTGGGATGGGATGATGAGCTTCTACTCAAATGTTTATACTGTATCATAGTGATGGGACTGTCAATACGGCACGGTGCGCAAAATCAAGACTGATGATCGGCGCACCAGCCTTCGCAAAATCACAAAAAGCTGATATTGCTGTATGCATTCTTGTGTTGTCATTTTTTAGTAGTGAACCGCTCTTGCACGACGCGGAATTGGCGGATACGGTAGCGGTGTGGCAGAGGTTTCTGTCCCCCCAGAGATTATGTGCGTTATACGGCAAACCGTGTACAAACTTATTTTGATAGCGCCCTCTTTTGACTCGTCCTCACTTCGCCCATCGTTGATTTTCCATACGGGGACAGAATCCCCGGCGGACAGAGATTTCCCTGGGACACCGGCACGGAAAGGTAAAAGTGATAATGCAAGATGAGCAATGGTTGGAAATTCGTACTTACTTATTATAGGAGATTTGTCTGCGGACGTTGGTGGCAGGTTGTCAGTGATGAGCTGCTGGAAGAGCACAAGAGCTAGCAAGTTGGTCATCCCGAGCTGAATCTTCTCACCCGACTCGGGGGGCAGAACAAACACCATCAGGTTCAGGACAGACAGCAGCAGGCATGGTATAATGATGTTCAAGACGTGGAAAAGAGACCGTCTCCGGAGATGAATGAAGTACCCAAGATCAGGAAAGGGGGTGGTACAGCAAGGATAAAGCACCTCTCTGCGAACCACATCCACCTTGATGAGTTCCCACACACTGTCATCACGGAACTGGTTCTGCGTAGAAACCGGTCCTTCGATTTGAACGAGATCTACTTCGGCACCGTCATACGCCCATGCGCTGAACTTCAACTCGCAAACCTGGACGTCGAACGGATACAGTCGAGCGTCGATGTTGCAAGTGCATTTGAGGATAACTGGTGTACTCCAGTCGACCAAACCAGTGTAGCTCACTTTGGCGTTGATATCCTTGTAACTCTCGAAGTTTATGTCCACACTAGAGAAAATGATAGAAGGTTTCGTTGGCACGTTTTCGTAAATCAACAGCAGTGTTTTCATACCTTGCATTCGTTCATCTTCTTTCAAAAAAGGTATGTGAAATAATCAAGTTTTGAAATACGAATAAAAAAAAAAATTGAACCCCTGTAGTATAATCACCGGACCGAAAAAAAAGTCGTACGAAAATTTGCAGCCCGATCTATTAACTAAAGGTACCTGGGAGTTTTTCTTACACAAAAAGACACGTTACTTGCATAAATATATAGATTATATAAATTATAGAAAGACATAGTGGCGCTATACCACCAATAACTTTATGGGTTTGTTGTTGCTTCGTTTTCTCTGATTTTGTTCCTGGTGGTATAGATATGTTGCTGTTGCTTATATGGGATTTGTTCGATCATGTTTGGTTCTCCCTTCTTCTGTGTGTGGCTTTTTCTCGTACAGTGCCCCATTGAGAACAGTGCTTTGACCCTGATGGGGTTACCCTATGAAGGGAGTGACTAGCCCTGGTGGTCTTACACTTTCGTATTGTACTACAGTGACTGTGTACAGAGGAAGAGTCGGAGTGACTTACTTTTTATACAGCGTGATATCTGGCACCCACATTTTGGAAGTGTGAACAAACAATCTTGTCACATTATTATGTTCAGCAGGATTCCAAGCCAGGAACTCATCCTCCCAAATCTGGAATTAAATCATAAGATATAAAAATAACAAACAGACAGACAAACAAACAGTCAATCAACAAAAGATTTAAAGAGATTATTTCGATTGACCAATAATGTGACCGCATTTGGGCATGCCAAGACTTTGCCTGACTTCTTGATAAGTCGTCATTATGTTTGTTCTTCTTTTGATGTGGAGTTATACGACACCTTTTTGTTCAGACTTCAACAAATCCACCCCAAAATGCCAAAGGTGATGGACGTGATCAATCAAAATAGACAATTAGGTGCCACAAACAATAGTAAACAAAGGCTATTTAAAAAAACAAGATGGCTGTTCATTTGGAGAACCCAATTTTTGCATTAATAATATGAATCTAAATTGAACAATGCAGGTGGAAAGCGATCGCTGCTCATCACCCTTTGTCAGCCTTGGTAAATCACTGCCACAAATGTAGACTTGTGGACAAGTCGTTTATGGTCCCACGCGGTGAGATAATCGAGTTGCAGCGGTGCTGCTCTCCACGCGAACTGCTGGTTCGCGCGAGAGCAGTGACAACTCGACTATCTCACCGCGTGGGACCATGATTAACAACGTGTACACAAGTCTACCACAAATGGGGTGTTACAATTGAGGCACAGGTGTTGTCACATAATGATACTTAGTAACTAAATCTAAATTGACACCATAACATGTTAAAGACTAATTTCTGTCAACACAATTGCATTGGTGTTATGTTTTCAGTGACGTGTTCAGTGATGTTTTCATAATATATTATAACACCTATGTGTTTATTTTGAGTCTCTTTTCGTTGTCTACGTCCATGGTGTCAGTTTTCAACTAAATTCAATTCAATTCAATTAATTTTATTGGTCCTACTATGGAGGAAAAACAATTAATAACACACAATCATAAATAAACTACTGGAAATAAACTAGATTAATTATTCAGAAAACTACATAATAAACCGCAATGGAAATGAACTGAAACCCACTGAACAACATCTAAGCATCCCAGTTTTTGCAGCGATCTTTTTTATGGCTTAACTACACCGGAGTCGCACCCGTCAAAGTGTATACCTACCTGTCCAAGCCATCCGCTAATCTGTATTGTTTGATCTTTTTCATTCTGCAAAGAACACATAAAAAACGAGCGATTAGGTGAAAGCAAACTATTGGTCCTGCACCTTCACATTAAAAACTCTCAACTTACTTTCTTGATTTCCCACTTATCATCCAGTTTCTTTTATTTTATTGGTTTGAACCATCTTTATTTGATCACTGAATGCTACAATTACTATCTTTTAAACTGTTGCATGCTAATGCAGGAGTATCAAATTTCAAGCACATTTTGATGAACCAGATGTTAAATTATTGACTGAATTTTGCTAAAATTGACCGTGAAAACTTATTATGCCTTTCTCCCAACAGTGTCGCAACCTTCAAACATGCTCTAAAAACCCACTCTTTTCCTTCGGCATAGCTGGTCGTTTTTGTCTTTGTTCTGTCCCTTCCCCCTCTTTCTTCAGCGCCTTGTATCCTTTGGCAATTTGGCGCTTTAAAAACACAGTTATTATTATTTATTTAAAGGCAGTGGACACTATTGGTAATTGTCAAAGACTAGCCTTCACAGTTGGTGTATCTCAACATGTGTATAAAATAACAAACCTGTGAAAATTTGAGCTCAATCGGTCATCAAAGTTGCGAGATAATAATGAAACAAGAAAACACCCTTGTCACACGAAGTTGTGTGCGTTTAGATGGTTGATTTCGAGACCTCAAGTTCTAAACTTGAGGTCTCGAAATCAAATTCGTGGAAAATTACTTCTTTCTCGAAAACTATGGCACTTCAGAGGGAGCTGTTTCTCACAATGTTTTATACCACCAACCTCTCCCCATTACTTGTCACCAAGAAAGGTTTTATGCTAATAATTATTTTGAGTAATTACCAATAGTGTCCACTGCATTTAACTGATATTAATATTAAAATATCTTAAGGAACTATACCAGCTCGATGACTTGGGTAATCAGGAGACGGAAGTGTATGGTGACTTTCGTGGAGTAATTGTGAACCGGTCTTAGAGATGTTGGGCCGTACTCATCCAACAGATTATCTAAAAGGGCTGACCGGTTGCTCTTCTTCGACTCGGTGCCTTTGAAAATAAACAAATTAAGTGAATAACGTTATATAGTTCCTATAAATAAAGTTAGATATTATAATTTTGTTTGTAAAAGTTTTTAACAATTTTCTTCAGAAGTCTGGATATTAACCTATTATGTGTATTTTTCATTTCTTTAACGAATGTTGACGGACATTAATTTTTCAAAACGAAAGACAGACACAAAATAATGTGCGCAATATTATTCCATAGAGAGGGCACAAAACATAGGCCTATGTAATGTGTAATTGAATACTGTTTATACATGGCTGATGAGCTAGAGTTAGTTAAATTAAGTTCATGAAATGATTAAGTGAAATATTAATGTATTTGTAATAGTTTTTTTAATTTTTTTTTAAAACTTCATTTCAGATTAGTGAAACACAAAATTGCAAACGTCTCCAATGCACGCACGATTCGTGTTACTTAAGTGGTATTTTTTATTTTATTCCTTTGGCAACTTGATTTCAGAATAGTGAAATACAAAATTGGAAACGTCTCCAATGCTCACGCGATTCATGTAACCTTGAGTGATATTTTTATTACCGACAAACAAGGACGATGAAGAGGTTGAATAAATTAAGAACAATAAAACGTATGCGATAACAAACAGTGTAGTGAAACCTAACGGTACCAGTATTGTTTTCTCTTGAGGCTTATATAACAATAATACTCGGGTTTATGTAGCACTTCATCAACCATGTCTACCTCAAAGCGCTTCCAACATTACTACCACAGTTTATTGTTTAGAGATAACTCCTTTCGTTGTTCGTTTTTCAAATTTAATTCTAAGGTACACTCAAATTATTGTCGAGGAGTTGATTTTATTTATTTATTTATTTCTTGTTTATCCTGGGAAATCCATTCTGTAAGAAAAACTCACTGATCTCTCATCTAGAAGTGATCTTAAGATAAAATATTAAAAATGTACACAGAAAGCATTGCATATTCATTTATAAAAGCACTCGATCCAAGCACACATACATTTTGAAAACTACAAAAACGTTTACAACTTTTATATTGTAATTTTATAATGTGATTTTATGTTTACTTTTTGATAATGTAAATTATATTTGTTTGTTCTTAACAATTATTGTGCAGGGCCCGAATGGGAACCAGTTATTTTTACTGATTTGGCTCACCCTGGGTAAATAAAAGAAATAAATCAATAATTAAATACACTTTTCATTAAACTTGCACTGCCCGATTTTCGCCGAATTGGCTCTTTTTAAATTTTAATTTTTTTAATTAATCTGTTTATGTATTTTTGATTTTTTTTAACGAATGTTGACGGACAGTTATTTTTTCAAAACGAAAGAGAGATCAAACTTTTCGCGTTAGAATTCCATGGACAGGGCCTATGTATTGACGTGAATATTAATTGTGACCCACTCTGTGAAATGAGTCACATGTCGCCCAATGCAATATTAAGTTATGGACAGTTTAATGTGGAAAATGTTTTTTTTCCCTTTTCTTTTTAAGATCTTAAGTTGCATGGGTTACCTTTAGAACACTTACTTTTAGGCAATAAAGCTATGAATACAACAATCATACTTATGTCTATTTTATGTCTTATTTGTATCCTTTAGCACACAATGGTAGTTTAAAATATCATTTTACTTGTAATTAGTTTTTCATAAAAATGGTGTAGTGGCTAATTTCAAACGCGAGTAACTCCGCAACGCGATAACCCCAAAGCTTAAAAAAAAAAAAAATTACTGCTGCCGATGTGTTCTTTCCAGCCATGCATTTAACTCAATTCCTGTAATTGCCTATATCTGACTCATTTTCACAGAGCGGGTCACAATTGATTATTGTTTGCACATGGCTGGTGAACTTGAGTTAATTAATGCCTCAAAGGATTTGTGAAATATATTTGTATTTATTTTTAAACTTAATTTTAGACTAGTAAATACAGATTGTGTCTTTCTCGAATCGCCGTTTAAGTTCAAATCTATCTTTTTCCGGTAAAAATAACAAAACGAATTTCAGTGTTTTACATATTAAGGACTGTAATTGATTAAACAAAATTGTAAAATATTAAAGTCCCCCCCCCCCAATGCTTTTCGTTCACGAAAGATACATATTGTGTATTATTTATTTATTTAAGTGAGAATTCTTTACTTTTATTGCAGATTTGCCTACTTACCCGTTGGAAGTGTGCATACTAGCAGATACAGGAACAAACCGAAGCAAAACTGTCTCATTATGCTTTCAATAATTGTGAGTAAAGATTCATCACAGCAACAATAGATCGAGCAAGATGCAAGCTTCTCCAATGGTAAGGTTTCACGTTCACTGTTGTCTTAAAGTCTCACATGAAAACTCGTCACGATCAACGAATGTTCAATATCACGACTTGATTCAAACTTGGATTTTGCTTGTTTGAAACATTGAATGTACATAACTAAATAAAGCAAAAGCCAGCATTTGCAGTCTCCAACGGATGACGTGTGGCCTGTGAAAGAAGCGCTTGCTTGCAGGCTTATATGCCGAATTCCAAGTACCCACTCATACATACAAACGCTGTAATGATTGTCACCTAGACGTGTGGTTTAAGTACTTTGTGACGTGAAAGGTTTACCGTACTTTAATACCCACCAGCTCATATTGTTGGCCTTCAAGAAATTTTTGTTGTTTTCGGAATTCCATCGACTATCGTCTCTTCAACCTTACATGCAGCTTTTAATTTCGAAGTTGTTTTGTTGTACACTTTAAAAATTTCCGGTCAGAAATAATCCGGAATTATTGAGTCCTGGAGCGGGGCGTGATCCATATCTGGTCAGGCTGACACAAACACGGTCAACGTTTGAACTTTAGGTTTTTAAAGTGCACTGGGGTATCCCTTTTAAGCCCTTTCGATTTGTTGAAACGTTGTAGACCCTTTTTCATGTGCATTATTGTTTGTATACAGAGAACATTGAAAAGGAAAGTGAACATTGTCTCGACATTGAAATGGCGATTGGCAAACCCCATTTAATTGTTGTATCGGCATATTGTATTATTATTGGTGTTGCATTTACATTTCATGAGCCACGTCCCCATCCCCACGAACGAATAAACCCAAACAAACAAACAAACAAACAAACAAACAAACAAACAAACAAACAAACAACAAACAAACAAACAACAACAAACAAACAAACAAACAAACAAACAAACAAACAAACAAACAAACAAACAAACAAACAAACAAACAAACACCCCCCCCCAAAAAAAAAAAAAAGAAAAAGAAAAAGGAAGGACAAAAACAACACCCCAACAACAACAAACAGGTTAAAGGTAGACTGTCTATTATAAACAACCAGTTGTTTTCATGACTACTGTTCGGGAGAGGGCGCTGTTATATAGCCGACGTCATCAAACGAAATGCACAGATTTGTACGCGCGGCGCACATAATATTGGCCTATGAGCAAACTCATTTTGACCTCTTCGCGACGAGGGCGCCCTACTCTAATGACGTCATAATATGCAATGTGTGTTTTTTTGTTTTTTGTTTTTTTTTGGCAGCAGATGAAAGACAGTTTCGCGTAGTGGCATGACCATCATTGAGCGAAGTAAAGTAGCTCAATCATTGTACTAAACGTTGCTCAACGAAATATCCGCTTCAAAGGCAAGTGGTGGGCATACGATAGAAAATCACACAACAACTTCACACAAATCCGAGCAAAAGGTTGCAGCAATTTTGTGTATGCCGCCCTCTCTCTTGTTATTAGTCTATCACGTTGGCCGGACTAGTCTGGCTAGTCTAAACTGGGTACACTCGATCGAACGCACACGCACACACACAACACACAGCAAGCACCCATGCGTAAATCAGTACGGCCGGTCTAGAGCTTACGCAAAATAGTATCGTAAAAGTCGTAAAACCTCAGCTTTTCATCATGTAATTGGGGCCGAGAAGAGGTGGCAACTTGTGAGAGGATATGAAGATGAAGACGGCCAAGTTTGCTGAAACGACAACGTAAGGAACATGCCTTGAACGGCGGTTTATAATCCGAAAAAGGTGAGTTGACTTCAGATTTTATTTGTGTACAGAAACACGTTACACTGTTTACATACTGACTGTGTTATAGCCCACTGTACGTACCGTACCATGGCCAAGTGGCACAAATGTTTACTGTACAAAGATTGTATTCCTTTTCTTGGTTTGAATGTCACATTGTTACAGTGTGTGTGGTGTGTATCTTGCTCAATGCTAGTTATTAGATACTTTAAATAGCAAACAAATGTGACAGTATGTGTGGTGTGTATCTTGCTCAATGCTAGTTATTAGATACTTTAAATAGCAAAAAAAAAAAAAAAAAAAAAACGCCCCAAAAGTAAAAACCTGGGCCTGCTGAATGGTTAAAACTATAGAACTCTGATGTACTGTAGTATGGTATTGGTAACTGTGTATGTTATTGTTTTTGTTAGACCCATAAATTGTGACACTCGAGAACTATAAGACTTTTAATAAAGTACATTTATTTATAGGCGTATGCTTACACATGTAATCGAAATAATTATGTTTGAACAGTTTTCATTTACTGTCTATTAATTAAAGAGAAAACAATCAAGACTAATTAAGAATTATAATTTTTAAAGGAACATGTTGCCTTGGATCATCGAGTTGGTCTTTGAAAAGCGTTTGTAACCGTTTGTTATAAAATGCATGTATGATTAGAAAGATATTTTAAAAGTAGAGTATAATGATCCACACAAGTATCGCTCGAAATGGCGTGGTTTTCCTTTTACCTCTTCGACAAACACGGTCGGCCATTTATGGGAGTCAAATTTTTGACTCCCATAAATGGCCGACCCTGTTAGTTCGCAAAGTATTAAGGAAAACCACGCAATTTCGAGGCAAATTTGTGTGGATCATTGTATTCTACTTTAAAAACATCTTTCTAACCAATGCATTTCATAACAAACGGTTACAAACGCTTTTCAAAGACCAACTCGACCGATCCAAGGCAAAGTTTTCATTTACTGTCTATTAAAGAGAAAACAATCAAGACTAATTAAAAATTATAATTTTTAATGTGCAAGTTTAAGTTCAAAGGCTTTGTTCTGTTTTGTTCTAAAGGAGAGGATGGATGAGGCGTTTTTTCCTTCTTTTTTTCAAGGGGGAAAGAGCCACTCAAAATTTGCTGGCTTTTTAGATCTCACTACCTTTAAGACTGAAAAATAGGTAAATTTAATAAATTTGTCCAATAGGATAATTCCAAGATGAAGAGAAAATTTACCTGATCAGTGTTTTGGTGACACAAATAAAATAAGAAATAACATAACTGGCTTTATTAAAAGGATATGAGCGAAATTGCCATGTACGTGATCTTAAAAAGTGAAGGCATGAGAACCTTATCAACACATGATTGTTATCATTAACTCACTTTGGAATGATTTGACTATAGATTGGTTTTGCTCATTTCCTGATGGCTGTTGTACACTGTGCAATGGGAGGTCAGGTCAGACCTTTCCCATTCGTAGTGTGATATCCTTCCTGATTTAGTAGAATCCGGTAGCTGTGGTTTCGTTCCCTGGATTTGAACTCTAAGCCAATTCCTCCTCCAACCCCAACCAACTTCAAAGTTCTTGTGAAAATGCAATGACGTTTTTTTCCTCTTTTTTTTTCAGTCACTCAGACTGTATTCAGCCGAAACTCTCACATTGGCTTAACAGTAGTTTCCTTTATAGATTTGCCTACATATCTGCAAAGGTTGTGGCGTAGGTTCGAATCCCATCCGAGTAATATGCCTTTGATTTTTTTCACAGAACTCGGGAGTACATGTATACAGTGCTAACACAAATTGGTGTAATGGGTAAAAAAACAAAAGGAATATCTGCATTACGTTGACAAAATCCAATCTATGACAGGCTACATAAAATGTCACAGGATAAAAAGTCTGGCTTGCTAAGCCGGAGGTCCTTGGTTCAAGTCCCGCTCTAGTAAACTTGTCTATGTTCAACCCCATATCTTTTAACATTTAGCCATTCAGTCAGTTTCACTTGTGGTTTTCTTGATACATAAAAAAATGCCTAAAATAAGTTGTAAAGCCCAATGTCATACATGTTGTACAATCTGCAAGCAGGCCTTGAATTTGAAGGGGCACAACAATTTTCCTCCGGTAAGGGGCACTTCTACGAGGACAGTTTAAATTTGTATTGGAACTTTTCAAAGGGCACCACAGCAAAACCGCGGGCACCACAATTGCTGTGGATGCCGTGGGTTATTTTGAAGTTTGATATTGCTTTAATGGTTTCTTTCAAGCTTGTTTTCTTAATAATGATTCATTGTGATGAATGATGATTCAAATTGACTGAATCGGACCACAGTGTCTCCCTGTGCCGGTATAGGATGTTAGTTCAGTCACAGGGAGTGAACATAATCTGTTAGGAAGGGCTGTACCCCTACCTTGGCGTCGGCAAAATCTAATGAGGATCCAATCATTTACTGTTTTAATGACATCACCGACTCCCCGCCCTCAAAAGTTCAAAATATGAGAGTGGAATTGCTAAGTTCAGTGGAAGAGTTGCCAATTGGAAAACACACAAACTGCTTACTGCCTGCCCAACAAGTTCATAACAGGAGAGTGAAATAGCTAAAGATCTGTGAATACGTTGGCAGTTGGCAAACTAATAAATCAGCTGCCAACTGCCTGCTCCTTAAAACATGAGACGAGTGGAATCACTTAGTTTTGAAAGGATGTAGAAAGAACTTATTGCATTTGTTTGAGATGACAACGTAGAGCCTACATGTACGTATGTATAGTGTACAATGTAAAGCATTAAAGGTCTGACTGATATGTATCAAACTGTTATTCCTGACAAGTGTACTTTCCACTTCAAACTGTGGTGACCCTCATAATCTCATGGTTACAGTTTTGGGTATTGGTAAACAATTTATTTAAATTTACAGATATCTCCAAATCTATCAATTTGAGTACAAAGGTAGCTTTCAAGTTTTATTTGTAGAGTCAACCCAACCCGATATCGATTTCAGGCATTAATTGGTTATTGGTTTTTGATCCATAGGTTACGTGGCTAATATGGCGCAGTTAGAGTTGACATAAACCCCTCCACATACCTCTCCAAGTTAGGATAAAAGCTCACCAAGACAACCTCTGGGTCTTATTGGATGTTCTCTATGACCCTGTTTGTACCCACTTGACCACATGTGGATACCTTTTTTGTTTGGTGGGTGCATCTTCACACTGCATAGAAAACCTGTGATCAACAACACCCATTCATTGAGCACCCCTGTGGGTCCATGCTTGGCATCTGTAGGAAACACCATTATTGGAAGGTTTTGTCCAGTCGATTGATTTTGTTTGTGTGCATCACATTTTGGTCTCACAGCTTCTAATTAGATTTCTGCTCATCCACCTTGGCACTTTGTCGAATCCTTTTGTTGTGGAGACTTCACTTCAGCTTTTATGGATAGCATTCACACGTTTGGATGATTCTATGGGTTTTCCAGTGTCATTGCTCGTGAGATGAATTATTGAAGAGGCCTATGATGTGTGTAATGTAAGTCTGCTGTTCAACTTATGATCAGCACCAAGGTGTGTCTTCAACCATGAGTGGACAGCTTCAATTACTAAGCTGTATACCAAGTAACAAAGCCAATCAATCTATACAAAATTTGGAAACCCAAATCTTAAGGAGTGTGCACAAGCCATCTAAGGGAATATCTGTGAAGGATTAAGTGAACGTGGTTCTGAAGTTAAGTTGTTAGAAGAATCTCCTTAAACATAGCAGGTCTAGGACGTCTCTGAGTTTAACTTTTGAAGAATGAACTCACTTCAGCGTCTTGGTCGGGATGGCTCACGCACTCCCGACTTTGAAGATCCTTATGACTCTCGCTATGAGACCAAATGGGAAGCGACTAACATCAAACCATTCAAAACACAAGATGAGTACCTCTATGCGATGGTGGAGGACCTTGCAGAGTGGCTTAATAATCTCTACACCATTGACATCATCCCTGAGAACTTTTACGAGAAGCTTGAGAATGGCTCGGTTCTCTGCCAGCATGCCAACAACATGCGAAGAGTTGCCATCGAGTATCGGCAAATGCATGGACTTAACGAAAAGGACATGGTTATTAATGACAATGACATCAAATTTAGAGTTGACGCTAAGGAAGGATCTTTCAATGCGAGGGACAACATAAGTAACTTCATCTCTTGGTGTCGTCACTCTCTTAACATCAAAGATGTTCTTCTCTTCGAGTCAGATGATCTTGTTCTCAGGAAGAACGAGAGGAGTTTCATTCTGTGCCTTCTTGAGGTGGCACGACGAGGGGGCAAGGTGGGGATGCCCGTCCCTCTCTTGGTGCAGTTTGAGGAGGACATTGAACGTGAGATTAACGCTGGTTTAATGGCGTTAAACTCACAGTTAAGCACCCAATCCGAGCCAGATTCAGAGCCTTCAATTGAGCCAGCTTCTCCCACCAGCTCTGCCACCACAACAGACGTTGATCGAGAGCTTGAATCGGGCTCTGACGCGGACCATGAGATGGACTCTCAAAGATCAGACTCGCCTGATCTGACAAGCTTGAATGATACTCAAAGCAGTGCTCCAGCCGTCCCGGTACGAACTCGGAAAGTGAGCCGATCTCGGCTTCCAAAACCCATGCATCAACACCACATGAATCAGACCCTGGGCCGTGGATCTGATGGGTATGCAAGTACAGACACGCCTGAACAGGAACAAGAACCTCCACCTCAGGTCATGCTGGAATATGCAGTGCTCATCTCACTTCATGAAAGGGTGAGTCCACTCTTTGTTTTAATTTCATGTTTGTTGAAAAATAATACAGCTTATTTTGATTGATAAACCTGTTGTTGAATGTGTTCAGACAATTGAAACAAACACAGGTTTAAATGTCGCCTTTTGTTTATTGCAACATATTGTTTGTGTATGGTTTCAATTTTCAAACTCTTGTTTTATAGGATGCATTTATTGCATGCATGAATTTTGGTGTACAATCTAAAGATTAAGTGTTGGCCATTAAACAACATTTATAGCAGATTCTACAAGACAAAGACATAAGAGCTGTGTATTGAGAGAGTTGTGACATGGCGGGACCAGTTTTCTGATTGCTGGATGCCATTTTTAGTCCAAATGCACTCATAACTCAATGAGCAGTTTCGTCTGGCACCACATTCGCGCATGCATTTATGGGACAGACAATGGCTTCTCATCGCAAGTTGACGTAACTCTCTAAATAAACAGCTCCGGATGAAGACAAACAAACACCCTGACTGACAGACAGACTAGCGGCTGACTACTAAAACAGACAGATTGCAGGCTAAACATCACCAGTAGATCACAAAAACAAAGATTTAATTTCATGGAAGACAAATTCATATTCCACCCATACATTCTCTAGATGATTGATAACTGATGCCCTTCTCTTACCCCAAGCGTGTCCAAAACCACCAGTCATATGGTGTTTTAATATCTGCTTGAAAACCCATCCAACCAAAGTACACAGTGTAATATTACCTGCAAATTTGGCATTGTGTAGATGGAAATTAATACTTTGACAATTTGGTTTTATTATGGACACCACTCGCTGGGGCTAGAGAGTGGTTTGCTCATCGGGGTGTGCACTTTCAGACGCCAGGAGTGTATCTTATGAAAGCATTGACCATTTTCTCTAAGGGGAATTCTTACAAGAAGGCATTCAACCAATAAGCCATATTGCTAGTAGTAAATACATCTGGACCCAATTTCATAAAGCCTGTAAGCAAGCACAAA
Source organism: Asterias rubens (assembly GCF_902459465.1). Taxonomy (NCBI): domain Eukaryota; kingdom Metazoa; phylum Echinodermata; class Asteroidea; order Forcipulatida; family Asteriidae; genus Asterias; species Asterias rubens. The sequence continues at coordinate 21,207,229 of NC_047066.1, read as the reverse complement.
ACTCGCTAAGCACAGACAAAATATTGCTTAGTATTATCTGTTTAACATGAGGTTTTGCCCAGGTGGAAGACTTGCTTAGTCACAATACAAGTTATTGCTTAAAAATATGAATTCTCAGACTATAGAGACAGGCCTGTGGTAGGGTTTATGTTCGGAATGTTTTCTAAGTTGAAGTTAGGATTTTTCCACAAGTTATACTTCTAGTACTGTCAGACTGTGTGTCAGTGTATTAGCAGTCAAACTACGGTTTTTCACAAAAATTACAGATTCTTCATCGGTGACAAAACTCTTGTTTTTGTTTCGAGAGATTGAGCAAATCACTGGTAAACCTGATCCAATACCCCCTTCCAAGAACGATACTTAAAGAAATTGGGTTTGTGGAATCGTAGTTCTATTGATTTAGGGTCAAGAGGAAAAGGTTAATAAATGGCAAACCATCTGCCAACTTTTGGTTACATGTTTTGAACATGACATTACGTTGAATGCATGAAGGCAATTGGCAATGACACAATCTGTGTACATCGGATGTTACAGTAAAATTACAGAGAAGATAGAATGTTGGAAAGGCAGTTAGAAATGATACATGTACGTGTACTAGGTGTACTGTACGACAATGTACTCTCAGTTTCGTTGTGCTTGGTCATGTATTTTGTGGTTTTTGTGGAGTGGTTTCTGTTCCTTTTTGTGTTTTTTGCTGTTGTTCTGTACCCCCTGCTGTATCAGACAAGTTATTTGAAATTTAAAGAGCAAAATTATGAACATAAAAAAGCCAAATTTAAATACAAATATTTAAGAAACCAAAATGAGCTGCATGCAAATGGTTTTAAAGCAGGTTATTAGTGATTGATTTTCTAAGGAAAATATTTAGATCCCCAAGTTGTTCTTTTTACTTTTAGCTCAGATGAAAAAGTTGTGTGTAATGTAAGACTTGAAAAGTCCAATTAGAAAATAACTCACTCTGTGGCAGTGAAGTTAATAACAAGAAGTCCCCTCAATCAACAAAGCGAAAGTAGTCCTGGCGGAGTTGCTAATTTGCTACCTCCCCAGGTAGCACTTAATAAGCAGGACAGTTCTTCTTAGAACTAATTAAAATGTCTCTGAAATTCTGAAACACTGGGGCAGTAGAATAAAAAAGCAAGACAAGTTCTAAAGAACAATCTTCAAAGCAAGTACCCATCATGGTGTACAACATGCAGTAAAACTTGTGGTTGAGTAACAATTGACCAAGGACACCATTCGAAATAGAAGAACAAGTTCACAAATTTAGTGTTTATTAATTGATTCACCCGTTGATTTTATTAATTTATTATTTGTTGCAAAGGAAGGCTGTATTTGTCAACATTTGCTTTTAAACGAATGAAAACTTCCCAAACATTGTGGGTTTGGTCTCGTTATCAAATACAAACAAAGGAACCCAATTATAGTATAAATTCCAATTGTTTGTGTATACGATGTATCCATGACCTTAAATTTGGACAGGATGTGCGTGGTTGTCTCACTGCTCTTTTTGACAGTGGTCTTTGTTTGTGCGCATCCAAAATGCCCTATAGGGAAAAAAAACTTTTGCAAAGCCTCACGGACCCCCAGAAGTAGTGTTTGCTTTTGCCACTGTCCACTTAAAAAAGCCCAGCAAATAAAAGAGTTATACAAAATCCTACTCAGGATTTTGTTTGTAAATAATACTGGACTCTGGAATATGAAGCTTGCGGACGCTGGCCTGTCAAAATAGTGACATGGACAGGACAAAACACACTTAGAGCAATTGGTATTTCTTTTTTACAAATGTAGATTAGTTCCATGCAGGTTTACATTCCTGGCATTTTTTCACAAATTTACGGTTCTTCTTCAGTGATTGTGGAATTTCCATATTTGTACAGAAGTCAGAAGAAATTTGTGTGTGTGATTCGGAGCTTCAGTTGTAGTTTACATGTAATATAAAATGTCTACATGTTTTACAAGAATAGTACATTGTACACTTCATCTGTGCCATGGTGTCTGTGTATTGGCCTCCAATACAATTTTTGTCCATCAGAAATCGTATACAATTTTGTTATTACATGTACATGTACATTTGTGTACGTAGGTGCATTCCCTGCCTTTAAATCACTGCAATAAAATGTCACAACGTATTGAACTTTATTTAGAAGCTCAAATACACAATGAATACCTTTCACTGTGTCGTTTCATCCATAACGTCAAAAGAAAAACCACCCCATAGGTTGATATTTCCTGCCCTCGGGGCCAAAGCAATGAGGCAAACAACCCCCCTTACGCAAATACACTAATTATCACCACTGACCTTGTCCTCAAAAAAGGTTAAATACTATTTGTCATTAAGTAAATCTGACGGTACTGAAGTAAGAAAACTGTTTTTGAATGAGACGACTTTCAATGTATAGTACAGTGCCGGAGGCTGTACAAAAAGAACCATTCGTTCAAACAGATTTAGTAATGTCCACAATTGATTGAGAATCGGTGTTGATTTAACTTAACCCTCAACTTTAAAGCTTGGCAAAGCACTATGAAAAGTTGTGTTCGATGCAGGAAAAATAATCTCCAGCACAATCTAACACAATCTGAAAAGTGTTTCTCAGATTTGTATTTCGGGGCATAAAAACTGATTTTAATTTTTTTTTACATACATGTACATGTACATGTACATGTGTACATGTAGTCATATTACTTCAAAGTGAAATGTTTCTCAGAATGCTTTACAAAATTATACTATTAAAAGCTGCTGCAGACGTTTAACTAAAAAAAAAAAACGTTTCTATTGCCATTTATTTTAAGAGTGAGAAGTAAACAGATACATGTACATGTACATGTACCTTCCCTTTAAGATTGGCAAAGATTGTCTGTTTGATAATTAATTTTCTCATGTGATTTTCTTTCCTTGGATGTTAACTGCATCTTCAAAGTGTAGTAGACATAACACACCACACCTACAAGTAATTATTCCTGATCTCTAAAGACGTCACAAATCCCCCTGTCTTTCTGTCGTTCGATCTTTATATTCCCGCAAGATGCTCCTGCATATGCTGAGGCCTGTTGGAGGGGAGAACATGTATGCATTGGGAGTGATTGTCAGCGCCGCAAGGTTCAACTACAAACCTAATAGTAAAGTGTCTTGAGTTTTACATTATGGCTGCATCCAAACTGTTGTTACATGTAGGTTGAAATGAGGATCATCCCTGCATGTAACAGACTGCTGTTGCATGTTGACATTCCAAAATATGCAGAAAACTGGACACTTTCATTGACCATTCATTATCCTACGTTATATTGACCATACAGTATTTTATTGTTTTGATCATAATTTTGTACGAGCATCAAACAGCTGTTTGGTTGGAATCTCCAGGCCATATCAATTCAGACATTTTTAAAGGTGCCCCAAATGAGAATTTAAGCATCAAATTTCTATGCTGGCACAGTGTACTCCAGTGTGTGTTTTTAAAACACTACGTGTACGTATTTCCTGGGTTACATGTATGTATTATGTGGGTGGGATTCGAACCCATGACTTGTGCTATGCTACATTGCACATGATGTAGAGCATGTCATACCATATAGATCCATTTTAAATCCTTTATTCCCAGTGGGTACGGCAATGATAACATAGTTCGCCTATCATATTATGTACAGTCTGTGAGCACCATGGCAGTTGTTTTAATTTCTCATTTGTAATAATGTCAATTGAGATACCACTAATACATTTCAAATAGACTGTTGATGATTTGCTGACCACAGCCATTCCATCGCGCTTGTATCACCGTCATGCATGCATGGCTTCCAGTTCATAAAGGCAGAGAAACAAAACTCAAAAGAATACTGCTCATTATCAAAATACCATTTGTCATCATAGAGATCAAACAACTGTCACCTGAAAACTGTGGATGTTATTTTTGATACACATGTTTAGACTGTGGTGCTTACCATGGTTTCAGGAGTTGATGCAGTGGTGGAACAAAGAAGAAAAACCAGTCTGTATTTTGGGTAGGAAAATCGGAATCCATAAGACTACAGGGCTTGAAGCTCAACAATTTTACTAGTTCTGAAATTTGTTTACAAAACCAGAATCAAAATGAGAGAACTTCCCAAGTCCAGATACAATTTAACATGCGACTGTTTGTATTTGGACAATTAAGACATGTAAGAGAAGATTGATCTCATCTGTCAGTGGGGGTATTAAGTTTACTTCATTACTCAACAGAATTGTAGGTACATGTGTATCCCAGACACAAGGTCAGCATTAGTTTGTTTCTGTTCAAGATATTACACTGTGAGTATAATTGACAGAAACAAAAGGTGATTACACAGACACATTTCTGCTAACATAACCTTTTATTTGCCTCATCAAGCAAGGCTCTATAAGATGTTGGATAAGTTCACAATTACAAATTTGTACAACAAATCTTTGATCACTCACTTCTGGGTCAATTTTACGCTTGGTATAGATTGGAACGGTGAACACAGATCAGGGTAGGCAGAGATGTGGGATGAATCATATACCCAGGGTGCCCCAGGGCTCTATACTGGGCCCAAATATTCAAATTTCATTGCAGCCTTCTAATATTGTAATATAAACATGGCATGTTTAGACTGCTTTTAATGTACAGGTATTCGAGTGGAATGAACTGGGCACTCTATTAACGCCCGACTATCAGATTTGTTTCCAATTTGTGCTTGAATTTTTGTATTGAAAAGTGATTTGTTTTTTAATGACAGTCAAATAAATATGTCATACATGTACACAGAAGAGTAAGAAGGAAAAGTAGTGTAGTCTAAAAGCAAAGCATTATTTAAGGGTTTGGAAGTATCAGTCTTTTATAGCTGAATTAAGATGCCTGCTTGGGTTTATTTTCTTCAGGTGAAACAAAACCGTGCTCTTTGATCTTTTTGTCTGGCACTTACTACACATTTCCTGAAAGCTCCTTGAAATCTAAACCAACATTTTGTAGAACGCTCCTGAAATTTGTATCCGAGTTGTAGACCTGTTTGTTGGCAGTGCACTCTCACCTTCTTTGAATTAAACCAAGCTTACCCAAGATGGCCCACTCGCTGCTTTGACTGATAGTCATGTAGAGTGTGTATAATCATTAATCATTACATGTATGTGTTTTCAGGTTTATTCATGTTGTTTGAGATTTCCTTTATAAGATTGAGCTTTTAGCATAATGAGTAAATGTTCTCCTGTTCCTTTCAACCCAGTATTCTCTCTTGAAGTAAATAGGCAAGTCATTAATGCTACTATAAATGGGCATACATTTACATAATTGTATATACACGTACATGTATGTACAGAAGAACTTAACTATGGACTGATTTGGTTTGTGTAGAGACCCTAGCAGGGGCAGGGGTATGATAACTCTACGCTTAATTGGGTTGTAAATCGGTCAGTGCAGTGAAGACATGAAACATTTCATGTCTATCATCTGTACATGTTACCATAGAGAAAGTACCACTATGGTAATAAAGTGAAGGCCATCCATGGGTTACTTTAGTGATGCTGTCCACTTGATTTTGACTCGGTGCCAATGTTTGTGTGAATCGTGAATGATTGACTGTCGGAAACTATTTCTCAGTCAATGGAAGGAAGACTCAATTTATGGGATCATGGTCTTAGCAATGTTAATGATGTGTTCGTCTCAAGCTTGGCATAACTAAAGGGATTGCATTTTGCGGCATTTGTTGATGTGTTTCCAGTGGGATAATATTTCCAGTGAAGTCAAGGATGTACAAAAGATGTTTCATACTACATCTGAGATGAGAAAAAATACAGTTGGGCCTACATCAAGAGCATCAACGTGAATGAACTTCTTTATTGTTGGATTTTTGCTTGAAATTTTTCCTGAAATAATTACTACTCCACTTTAGTTTGCCATATAGGTTTACGAACGGAAAAAGGCATGCTTAGGAAAAAGGTGTTGCAAGAATATGCAAAATATTTGTACATTCAATATATTTTTATTTGTTCACTTCGGAATGTAATTTGTAATCCTCAGGCAGTTTTTCATATGTAGACCTACATGTACGTACAAACATGTACATTTATCTGTCCTTTTTCCTTACAGAAAAGGACAGGGGACCAGTCTAGTCGAGATCCTTCCCTGAATATTGAATATCATGACTCAAATGTGGACAAATACCAAACTGATTCACCTATACTGAGTGCATGCATTAAACATGTCTAATGACATTGGCTGCATATTTCCTACAGCAAGGTAGATCGGCATTTGTAATTGGGCACCTTAATAGCACTCATTCACTGCTGATAGCATACCGACATCACCATGGCCTGTGATGACGTGAGAACGAGTTAATAAAGAACCGCAGGAAGAGAGCGGCTTGAAATGAAGTCTCGCTGTCAGAAAAAGTGTGTTTTTCCCGGCATGTGATGTGGAAAAATGGCAGGGGTCAGAGTGTTTAGAACTGCCTCCTTCAAAGCAGATAGCAGTGAATATGTAATGCGTGCTCTGCATACACTGATGGCTGTTCGTTATTTCACTCAGTGGATGTGATGGAAAAACACTTAAAATATATCAAGGGTGTTTTAAGTAGAGAAGTTCAAGGATTGAGAACGAATACTGTATCTAGGCTACATGTACAGTACATGCATGAAGGAATATTTTTTCTACAAGTTTGAAGATACAATGTTATTGTAAATAAGGAAGAGACCATTTGTTTATATTGTAGGCCTACAGTTCTTAATAGAAAATCCACAATTGTTACAAAGCTTGATGAAGTCGGCATTAGGACGAATCATGATAAATTCAACAATCCGTGAGTAATTTTGACAAGCAATTTTGTGCAGCAACTTGGATGGAATATTTTGTGTACACACTGAGTGCTAATTATTAATCTTGCAAGGGGGCCACATAGACTGACCATTCCTATCTACATGCACAGTCCAAGTTTGTACCTCAAGTTTATTAAGTATCTGTCAGTATCAGTGAGCGTAAAGTCTATTTCTACCTCCATGGTACATGTACATGTATGCAGAGACGCCATGTTGTTCATGAGCTACGGATGTTTTGAAAATAATTAGTAGTTAACAACTCAGTGTTTAAGTACAATGTATTTAGCCCTCACAATAACACCCACTATATTGTGAATGTTTTTGCAAGTTTTTAGAAGACATTTACGCAGCCCATTCTGACCCTGTCGGAAGGACCTGTAGAAAGCACAGTTAAAGAAGGCCGTTATCCGAGGGGGTGTTTTGTAGGCCCCCTAATACCTATTGATTTCCAATCAGTCTGACGAAATCTCTGTGTTAAGTACACCGCTTCTTATTCTTTGTTGCTGGGACCGCTGAATATAACAGGGGACCGTTGAGTATACCAGTCAGAAAGGGGGTCAATACCTCTTGATTTAATTTCCTGTCGGCGACAAAGACAACATTGTTGATCAGGGACAAAGGCTTTAGTTGGAATGATCAAAAGGACTGTAACTTGTTCCACATGGATGCTATGCTGTAGGTTAATGTGAATCTTACATTAATCAATTTAGATTTGTTTTATTCATACCATGGAGGATTAGAGGATTTGTTCTTTGTTCAACACTTTGAATGAAAATGTAGGGAGTTTGGTAAATGCAAAAAGTATGTCATCACATCTCTAGAAATTTGAATCAAGATCATTTTTAGGACCAATACTTCAAATTTCATGCTGCCTTTTCAACGTTGTTGAAGTGGCTGTTAAAGTTTCTGTCTGGCTATAATATAATTATCACCATGTGTTTTCCATATTGATGTAGCTGAGGCCAACTGCTTCTGCAATGAGTTCTTTATTGAATACAGAAATAGAAAGTTTATCATGGTATAACCGCACTGGTCGGGGTCATGCGGCCGAATGTTAGCAAAATATTTGATGAGTTACCAGATGTTGTGTCCGAATACAACAATTCTGTAAACTTTTAATTAAAAGAAAATACATTCAATGATTGAGTGCTTTGTTTTCAACAAGCTCGAGATTGCTTTAACTATTTGTGTAACCTTGTTACAAACTGTTGCTATCTGGTTTTGCTTTGCATTATGGCTTTCCATAGTTTTGTAACCTTGGTTGGCAAAAACTCAAGCTGTGACGTTGCAAAAGAAAGGTCTAAAACACAGCAACTAGCAAATGTCAGGTGACTTCAACTGTCACATGGTGTACATTGTACATCACCTGACTAACTTTGATGGATGTAATAAGATCACGCTTTCATTATGTCATTCCCCTACTAGCAGTCATAACGATCAGAGTTTGTTTACATACAGCTGTTCCACAGTGTACACAACCAAGGCAAATTGCTAAATTTGGGAAATATTTTCAGCATGAATAGCCAAACATGTAGATGTCGATGGTCAAGTAGTATATGTACAAACAAAATTATGACTAAGCTAACTGACAATTTTAAGTCAAGCTCTTGTGAGGCCTACAAAAACCAATGTCCCTTGCTTCAAAATTTAACAATGTTTGAGAAAGTTCCACAAGGTACCTTGGACAGACCAAATAAAAAGTGTCCTTACACACTGGTAGCGAAATAACACAACCTTGCTAAAAAAATAACCTACATGTAGGAAGCCCTGCTAAATTTCTGTCACCTGAAGAGGGCCAATACTATTTGAGAAAATTTCACTTGGGATCTTGGATAGTCCAGACACTGATGTCTAAATTTGCAAAAGTTCACATCTTGCTAAAAAATAAGCGATGTCATCAGCTAAACTGCTGTGATGTGATGTGAAAAGGGCTTTAAATTTCATTTCTTCTTCATTCAGGTTGACTTGTTTTTGTTTCCTTTTTGAAATGGCAAAAAAAAAATTAAAAACAGGAAGGGCACATAGTAACATTATGTATTTGTTCACCTCCATATTTATTATCTATGTGCCATCTATAATGCAATTACTTCCAGACCAACCCGTAAGCCCATATGGTCAATAAAATCAAACTTGGTTATTTTTATTTCTACATTGGGGTTATCAGTGTGTTGACATAGGGGATTATCTGCACATTCGGCTGTATGAAGGACACTCCGCTATATCTGTTTAATTGGTGAGGCGAGCCTTGTGTGTTATTGGGTTAGACAGTGATCCTTGGCTAGACGCCTTCAGTATGTGTCAGATGTTCTCCTTATGCTCCAGATTGGGTTTCCGCTCTTGTCAATCTATGAAAGAAAATACAACTGCTGCTTCCATGGCTTCTCAGGTTGTATGGAAACCCGGGCGTGATCCCGCGCTATGCACAGTATATGACAGTATAATATGAATGTACATGTATGGCTTCTGACTAGCCCCCTGCCCATCAAAGATGTTGACAAACTAGGGTAACAGCCAATAAAGGGCTAGATGGCTCAGTTTTTGGTAATAAGTATCGTTCTGCAGTTCTGTAAATGAAACCAAGATTTTGTGGATCTATGAAAGAAAATACAACTGCTGCTTCTATGGCTTGTTGTATCGTAACCCGGGCGTGATCCCTCGCTATATGAGAGTATAATTTGAATGATGGCTTCTGACTGGCCCCCTGCCCATCAAAGATGTTGACAAACTAGGGTAGTTTGGCTCAGTTTTTGGTAATAAGTATCGTTCTGCAGTTCTGGAAATGGGCTTAGCACTGTGAGACAGGCAGTTTCACGGAGGGCCCAATTTGTCATTAAGGTTGAAAATAATGACAGAAAAGACCCTTCTTGCATAAAATGTATACTTTCAGTTCAGATGCCTTAGGAGGAAGGATTCATTCTTGAAGCCTTTCTAAATTTTAAATGTGTAGGTGGACAATTATCCGTTTCTGTAGAATACGTGCGTATATTACATCGTGGGGATCGTTTCTAACAAAGTTTGTATTATCACTCATCACTCAGCTCTCCAGTGCTCTTTAAAAACAAGTACTTTTTTATGGTAACTAATTTTTGGAGTAAATACTGAAAGGTATACTCCCTTTAATGATGCAGTTGGAGTAACAGATTATAAAACCTGGAGGTCCCATCACCCATAGGGGATCTTAATAGTCGGTTAATATTTAAAAAGTGGTGGGTTAAAATGAATTTGAAAAAAGATAAAAACTGTGATTATTCTGAATGCCCTCTTTAGAAATTACTTCACTATTGGAATGGTAACTGTTAGTTTGTGTGGTTCAACTGGTTTATATTCCTACCATATGCTTCAATTCCCACTTTAAATTCCTCCGCTGGAAATATGATAGACTGTACTTTTACTTACTGCAAAAAACTAATAACATTGAGAGCCTTCAGGTTATTTCACATTATTATTATCGACCATGCAGACTGTTTTGCTTGGACCCTTAAAGTGCAGCGAACTTGAATTAGATGATAAATCATTTACACCTGGCCTGCAGTGGGCTATTGATTCAATGTTATAGCATTGTCTACTAACTGGCCTTGGATTGCTATACTGTTATGATAACATTGCTTGCTAGAAACAACATCTCTATGTGAAGCTGTGTACATGTACATTGAGCACATGTACGCTGTTATGAGCGTAATATTGAATTTTTTTTTCTAAGCTGTACTTAATTATGTTCACTAATTAGTAAAAAGGTAGTGGAATGAGGTCGGTTGTTTTTCCCGAGCGTCTTTGGAGGATGTTTGTCTGCAATCTATCATCATTAATTTTGTCAAACTGTCACTTTGATGAATTTATAATTAACAACCCCTTACACTGCCTAATGCAACAACATCAACATCTGCTCAGCACATAATGTACTACATTTGTACACTATATGTACAGTAAGCGGAACAAAATTATACTTAAAAAAAAACTAAATAAAGTAACCATCCAAAAGGTCATTCCACGTATTATACAAACTCATGACTTTATCCAACATTTGTTTTGCTTGTACCAGAAAAATTAATGTAATACTGTTTAAATTAAGCAGCACTATAAAATTGGGCCCAAGCTTTATTGGGCAATTTCATAGTCATACCCAATTATAACAAATCTCTGACACCAGATATACACGTTATTAATAATTGATCTCTAATGCACCCTAATCCAGACACACCCCGGAAAACACGTACAGGACCAACCATTTCCTCAATATAATAATAAGGGCGTTATTTTTCGTCGCTTGAACAGGCTCCCCATACCCAATCTAAAGTGTATTTAAGAATTTATTAACAGCTCATGGGTGAAATTTCCGATTAAGGCGGCTGAATGTCGTTAAATTAAGACAGGTTTCCCAACGGTGAGTCATCGTGAATTGGAAGGAAATAATATCTCTGTCAGGTCTTGATGGCGGTTTCCATTACGTGGGGGCTTCGTTGTTTGCTGAGTATCGCTGTACGTCTGCTCGATAACCATTCTGCAAACATTGCCAGACGTAGTTTATAATTCATTTACTTTTAAAGAACGTGGAACAATAACAAATAGGTTTTGTTTTTGTCAATGCTTATACAGGCCGGATACTTCATAGAGGCAACGAAGGCGATTGCCTTCATGCTCCCTGGTCATTGCCTTGGTGCCTTTGAAATGCTTTCAGTAGAAATTACAATTGGCTCATAGGATGGTGCCCTTCACCAAGGAGGAAAGTGCCATGGTGCCAAAGAGTGGGGAAGAGCCCCCCCCCAAAAAAAAAAAAAAAAAAAAAAATCTCCCAAACAAACTAGCATTAAAAAATATATTAAAAATGGGAAGAACCCAATGGTTTGATACATTAAATAGCCCTCACCCCAATTATGTTTTTGCAACTGCTCGCCCTACATCCGCCCCCCCCCCCCCAAAAATGAAAACATCTGTGTACGTGTACATTGATCAGTAGACAGAAGAACAATCGAAGATAAGTTATTTAACAGCATACCACTGTTATTGGTATTTGTCAACAGTATTCATATTTTATGTGACCCAATTCATTCAAATAGAGGCAACAGAGGCAACAGTCAAATCGCTGATATGTTTTCACCGACTTGAGATCAAAAATGATTATGTGACTCTTTTCGCAAAATATTATTTTTTTAAGCAACAATGTTTGAAGTTAAGTTTTCCACGGATGATCATCTTTGTAGGATTTGAATGCAAACCCCCAGGTGAGCATTTGTATTTTAAATGTCACCTACATGCAGGCCTTTTACTTCATGGAGCCAATGAAGGCGATTACCTCCGTTGCCCCTGGCCATTGCCTTGGTGCCCTTCAAATGCTCCAGTAGAAATTTACAATTTCCTCACAGGGTACCCTTTACCAAAGAGAAAATGCTTTGGTGCCCTTGTCCTTTTAAAAACGAAGCATACAGGCCTGTTGTATGCTGTCCACACTCTCAAAACTACCTCTTTTGCCCCCGGTCTAGGCATTGGTGCTCCTTCAAAAGTTCCCCATACATTTTCCAATGAAAGTGCCCTTTGCAAAATGAAATAGCCTTGCCCTCTTGAAGATGAAATTCCATGTCTGTTGTTGTGTCTGAAAGTCTGCACTCATCACCTGAGTTTTGTGTGGTTAAATTGCACAGGATTTCAAAAGTACTGCATAATTTGCATTCTTAAAACCTATTCAAGGACTTGACTTCAACATTCAACACTTAACATTACCCATGCACCTGATGACGTACTTGTACATGTTTTGCACGGCGGCCAGTTCTATTCTGGGCCCGTCCTGTAAATGAAAACAGCTTGACAAACACATGATGCATCGGCAGTCAGTTTGATATCAACAACCCAGATAATTTGTGTCTTGGTAGATGTATTTTAAGGTCTTGAAATAATAGTAAGAGGATGAGTAGGAAAACATCTGCCTGGGCCAGTCAACCAATTTGTCGCGCTGCGAAATGAGAGTGACCATTGTTTGGTGTTCATTATTGCACATGCTCATATTGTTGATTCTTGTACCAAGAGTAGGCCTACTGGACAAAGAAATTGGAAGGAAATTTAAGCTACGAAACAATCTGTTTTATGTAGGCCCCTTTAAAATAGTGAACACTTTATGGTATAGTTATCATTTTGTTCTGGTTGTGAAACCAAGGAGAACTCTCAGAAAAGCAAAGTCAATCACTGTGCTAGCCAAGAACCTACATGTACATTTGTACATGTATGTAATAATGAAGACATGACAATATTCGAAAGGAAATTTCAGTTTTAGATGTGGGAGAAATACCCAAGATAATTATTCCTAGGAACAAAACCCACATTGTCAGGCAGGAACTGAAATGCATCACCGTATTAATGAAAGAATGTAACTTTATCTAGTCTATTAAAAGCAATTTTAAGTTCAGATTGTTAACAGACATCTGTACTGTAATGTATTCTGAAAGCACAAGATGTACCGGTACCAGCTTTTATATTAGGCCTGTAACACAGATTTTGTTATTCCCTGTTCATTTCATTGTACTGGTAGTTTTTGTTTGTGAGGTAAATGATCCCATAAGTATGCTGGTTGATAAATAATTAATGGAATCTATTAATTATTGAGCTCATCAGTAGACTAAACAAGCATCATGCCATTGTGTGGGTGTGGACTTACATGTAGTTGCGTTGGCATGAACTGGCATTTTATTTTGTGCTGGTATATGTACATTGTTCACTTGGCATGTAAACACAGTGTGTTTTTATATTCGCCACCCTACATGGAGATTGAGAAAAAAAACATTTAAACAAAGGGAAAGTAAAAGGTCTCTGTATGTGAAGCGAGCGGTCTGTTTGGTGTTTTCAGCAGCAGAGTGTGGGTTTGAATCCCAGTCATGACACTTGTGTCCCTGAGCATGAGTAAGGCACTTACATAATTTGTAACCGTAATTGCTTTGTATAAATTTGGAAAGGTAGTGCATTCTGCTCTATCAGCCAGCCGTCGATTTCACAAAGAGTTAGGACTTGTCTTATCTCAGGTCTGCATGCTACAGTGCAGGGTTGGGACTCGTCCTAAGTCATAAGATTTATCCTAAGTTAGGAAGAGTTTTGTGAAATTGAGAGCTGGCTCCTAGTGGATGATAATGCCTGCATGTACATACACATAGGGCCTACATCCTTAATGATTGTGAAGGGGGTAACCCTGTTTCAGCCCAGGAGTAGGTGATGGCAACATGCCCCCTGGTGACAGTTGATTTGGTGGACAGCCCATTAAGTGTAGCCCTTACCTTGAAGTGGCTGCCCCGGCCTTGTGATGTTAGGTTATACCTCATAAAAATGTTGTACATGCACGTGTACATGTCCATCCAACCTCGTTCCCAAGGGTGATCGATGACACCGCGCCGTTTTTTCCCAGCATGCCTTGCTGTTCATAACCCCTCCCTGGAATTGGCAAATTTAAATGTGCTATATGCTAGCACATTTAAATGAGCCATAAATGAGCGTACATATTCATTATTCATTCTTCTCTACGCGCGCACGCATGTCTTTCGTCTCAAAAAGAATGTTTTTGTTTTTGTTTTAAAAAAACGTGTTTGTGTCATAAAATATGCGGGCGTGATCAACAGAAAGATATCTTAAAACTATCCGCGAACGCACTTGACATCTAATGCATAACCAATTTCCTGAGCCAATCAGAGTTGTTTCCCAGTACATGCCTCCCAGGGGTTAGAGGTATCGATATGGCATGCTGCCCATGGTAGCGAGGCTGCATGTCCGTCATGATGTAAATCAAAATGTGCTTGCACTGCAAAAGTAACATGAAGCTGTTGATTCGGAGTCTTTAAAAACTCATGGCCTTGAGGCAGATCTGTGTGAGGTGTGAATTAAACCATGGAGGTAGAAACACCAAGTCCTGACAGATCTAACACTGCAGCAATAATTGCAAAGAAGGGCAACTTTATCAACCTGAATCAATGCAGCTGCTACATGTACTCTAGTATTCACATTCAATTCAGTCAGTCAGTGATTTACATTCCCCTCCCCTCCCCTTAAAGGCAGTGGACACTATTGGTAATTACTCAAAATAATTATCAGCATAAAACCTCACTTGGTAATGAGTAAAGGGGAGATGTTGCTAGTATAAAACATTGTGAGAAATGGCTCCCTCTGAAGTGACATGGTTTTCGAGGAAGAAGTAATTTTCCACGTTTTTGATTTCGAGACCTCAAGTTTAGAATTTGAGGTCTGGAAATCAAGCATCTGAAAGCACACAACTTTGTGTGATAAGGGTGTTTTTTTCTTTCATTGTTATCGCGCAACTTCGACGGCCAATCAAGCTCAAATTTTCACAGGTTTGTTATTTTATGCATATGTTGAGATACACCAAGTTAGAAGACTGGTCTTTGACAATTACCAATAGTGTCCAGTGTCTTTAAGTGTATTAAAGGTGAAACATGTACAGGATTGATAGAGCTGAAAAAGTAGTCTCAGACAGTATTCATGTTTTGTGTGATCAACAATGTACCGTAAGACGTGTCTTATCTGGTACATTGTGTACCATGAAACTTTGGTCTTAAATCATTGGTTGAGTCAGGCAGGAGAAAATAGTAAAAATGTTTTGTGTGATCAACCATGTACTGTAAGACGTGTCTTATCTGGTACATCATGTACCATGGAACTTTCGTCTTAAATCATTGGTTGAGTCAGGTAGGAGAAAATAGTAAAAATTTTCAGCATGTGAACACATTGTCCTTTAGTTTGGAACAACCAAAATCAGCTGATGGGTTTTTAGGTTGTCGGGTACAGCTTTCTTGAATGTGACTTCATTTTAGAGAGAAACGTATATATTCCAGAAAATGAATGGTTCTGCAGTGTGGTGGAAACCCAGTTTGTCTTCAGACAAAAATCAAACGATATTCTTATCCTAAGCAATCCTGTTTAATACATAAAAAATACATGTGCCATTTGAATCAAGTCTGGTGCCGCCTGAGATCTGTAAAAAACGGTGCACCTGTAGACAGCAGGGGGCTTGGTTTGGGAAACCTCAATTCTAATTGCCATAACTTCACCCATCAACACTTTACTTGATTGACAAAACTATGACAATCAAATTGAAATTTGCTCAAAAGTGTCAGGTTTATTAGTAAATTAGTTTCCCATCTGCTACTTCCAGATTAATTGGCAACCACGCAACTCTTTTTAGTTGACCAAGGGTCAGAATCATGTTGAGATTTTCCTGTTCTTGTCTATCCCTCATTAGGTTTGGAAGAGCAATTGGAAGCATCCATATGTCCCTGACTATGTATAGTTGAGATTGTGTCTCCCCCCCCCCAAATATATTTCTCAATCAATGTTCTTGTGACCAGGGCCCAATTTCATGCTGCTTTTAAGCAGAAAATAGAGGGCTTACAATTTTCTGCTTGATGAAAATTTAACCAGAGCAAAAACACAGGGCATCACAGCAACTGCTGTGGGTGCTGTACAATGTAGGTTATGGCGAAGCCTGGCTAACTATTTTTTAGTTCACCTGTTTGATTTGGAATGTCAATGAACAAAAAAGCAGCATAATTTATTCACTAGGAGTACAGCATGCATGTATACTGTATGAACAATGTACTGATGTAGTGATATTTCAATTTCAGTGCCCATCCTCTCACTGTCCCTGATTGGTGTTTAAGGACACCCATTAGATGATTGTCTTGTCATTGATGAGACAAGGTGAGTTGATGGCCTTCCTCTCTGTATTGATGACAATCTCCTCAGACACTCTACTGAGTGCATCCACTACATTTCACACTCCTCCCACCTTGATGGCAATCTCAGAAGCTTTGCTTCCTCCACTCGACTTCATCCCTCCCCCGCCCTCCTCTCATTAAAACTTAAAAGCTAAGGAGGCACAATACCTGTACATCATTAGTGTACAAAGTATCAGTTTGCCTTGTCTGTCTTTCTGTCTTAATGATTTTTTTAGCCCGGTGGTCTAGCGGTAGACATCTTCTCTTGCAATGCAAAGGGTGTGTGTTCGAATCCCAACCGAGTGATTTGCCTGTGGACATTTTTGTTCACAGAGAAGGTACATATAGTATACACATGAAGGCAGTACTTACAGTAATACACATCGTTGTAAGGGTTAGTGGTCAAAACAAATTATAAATTGTTTGTTGAGGTTTGGTAACAAAAAATACCAAAGCACATGATGGATTGTTTCCTAATTATCGAGTTGATGTAATAGAGTTGAGATACTGTGGATTGATTAACCCTCGTCTCTCATACATTGAGAGCTTTTCTCATGTGGTTAGTGTTAAGATGTTTTCCTCATTGGGTTCACACTGACCTCAATAATAGCAGACGTCCGGTGTGTAACGATGGTCACTGTCAGTGTGATCAATTAAAGATGGATTGAAGATACTTATGCTGAGCCTAAAGCCCTGGATGATGTAGTAAATGGCATTATTTATTAGGATTTATACCTTCGGCCTGTGCGGCGTCTTGCAGAGAGCACGAAGGACTAAAATGCTTCCTTCAATGGCATCTCCATGAATAATTTATTAATAATAATAATAATAATAATAATAAAAATGATAATTTAATAACAATTATAGTAATAATTCAGAGCTGTCACTTCTCCCTGTTTCTGCTTACTGTCCCTGAAAATAAACCAATCTTTCAATAATTCTAAATATCTCGTCGATTATGGATGAATTTCCCCATCATGTTGAATGTAGAACTTTCTAAATATCTTCTTGAGTGTTGTTATAAAAATTCCGTGATCAACTGCTAGATGTACATTGCAAATGTGGGCAGTTCTGATAGAAACAGACCAGGAATTTCGTCTTCATTGGTAAATCTTAAAATAATATGGGGAACTTTTGAAGGGGCACCAAGGCCAAAACAAGGGCCATAGCCCCAAAGTAATTCCATGCCTGGATAAAGGCCTTTATCGGTTACATGCTATCAAAAATAATAGTCCGGACGCTTTTTCACTAGACCATACTTAAAGGCAGTGGACACTATTGGTAATTACTTAAAATAATTATTAGCATAAAACCTTACTTGGTAACGAGTAATGGGGAGAGGTTGATGGTATTAAACTTAGGGAGAAACGGCTCCCTCTGAAGTGACGTAGTTTTCGAGAAAGAAGTAATTTTCCACGAATTTGATTTCGAGACCTCAAGTTTAGAATTTGAGGTCTCGAAATCAAGCATTTATGAAAGCACACAACTTCGTGTGACAAGGGTGTTTTTTCCCTTCATTATTATCTCACAACTTCGACGACCGATTGAGCTCAAATTTTCACAGGTTTGTGATTTTATGTATATGTTGAGATACACCAAGTGAGGAGACTGGTCTTTGACAATTACCAATAGTGTCCACTGTTTTTAATAATAATATTGAATATGTATGCTTTTCAACACTGAACTACATACATGTGAGATGTATAGCCAGTTGGACCACTTTGAGACAGCTTTGACACGTCCTCAGGTGTCATACATACATTTTTATTACAAATTTACTCATTCCATAAAATAAGTCCACTTGGCCAGGTAAATACTCTGGATGCGTGACTTGCCTCTTCTAGAGCCTCGTACGATGGTGATGCATCTCATGGAATATCTTGCCAGAGGTAAAAGCAATTCCTCAAATTGTTTTGGATGCAACAAATAGCACCATGCTGGGGATGCTCTGAGCGCTCTGAAAGTTTGAGCCTTGAATTTCACACATGACATTGAGGAAAAATGTTGTATTTTAAAGATCAATTGGTCAAACTTTAAGGTCTAGGGTAAAACTATCTGGGAATATTAACATTACTTCGTAGGCGATTGAAGGGGCACCAGGGCATGGCAAATGCCTCTGTTGCCTTCTTGACGTATATTTGGATTGCACTACTTTTGTCTACTTGCTTTTACATTGTATGCAGCAAAAAGTGTACAAGCATCTCTACGAACACTTACTTTGCCCAGTTTACTTTCCCTCCTTATACTGTACATACATGTGTACATGTACATGTACATTGTACATGCAGTTCTACCGCAATGCCAATACCACCCTGCATATTCACCCGCATACATGTTCTAAGCAGTTCGCTATAAACCTCATCCCTCCCTTTAAAGAACACAGTAGCATCCTGAGCTATGGATCCAGTTGACTCCTTGCCTCAGGTTACTACACCACACGCCAGTCCTAATCTGAGAATACATTACTCCTGTAATGGTTTTTAGTGCAAGCTTATAAAGATGTCAAGCAGTAGCGGAGAAGTATTGGGAAGATAAATCCGCAATAATAATTGGTTTGGGTTGATTGGATTGGAGAAATGGTTGTAGAGAGTTGAATGAGTTTGATATCCTGTTTCCAGTTCTACATGTATTGTACATACTATGTCATAGTATACAAATATTGACTGCTTCGAGTGCTACGGTTAAAAACTATGACTCCCGAGGTGATCCCCGGAAGCGTTCTATTTTCCCGTGGCGTATTTCTAAATACTGTACTATTATTATTAAGTTACAGACCTGAATGCTACAATCCACGGACGACGCGAATACAAATTGCAAACACTTTTACTGTGCTGCATGTAGTGTCGTGCAATCCGAAATGGTTACAGACTATTAATTTATCATCCTCGTACACGCAACGGACGTCTGGGTAATGCATGCCATGTGCTAGTCTTCGGACTAGCGCATGGCAAACCGACGCACTATCACACGGCAGTCGTCTAGCAAAACTAAGACATGTCATGTGACGCGCTCTAAACCAATGAGCAGGCAGAATACTTGCAAGGGGTGTTATAAAAGTAGATACCGTACCTGTACAGGGGTCGGTTTCACAAAGAGTTAAGACTAATCTTATCTCGAGTTAGGACTCGTCCTAACTTAGGACTAGCTATACATTTTGTATACTTTCTAGGACTGGTCCTAAGTTAGGACCAGTCCTAACTCTTTGTGAAATCGACCCCTGGTTCAAGGGACCATCCAAAGTAGCCTCAAGTGGATTGTACTGAAATGCTCATACTGGGTGGGTTCGTTTAGCTTCCCTGGGTCGACCCCGCTGTGCTCACTCGGGTGAGCCCCTGACAAAATGTAATGGCTGCAAAGGGATCAGATTTTGACTTGCATATACTGTACGTACACTTCCACTCAATGTTGTGCCCTGAAATGCTATAGGATGGTTTTTTTAACCAGACCAAAAAGTACTTTTTTTTTTCCTAACAGTTTTTTAGTGAACAGAAAACAAAATTGTTCGCCATGTTTTGGCATTTAACAATCATAGCTTCTGATGAGTGGCTTTTAAAAAAGGAACCAAAGAGCTGTCATGAAAAGTGACTGAAGGTGTATCGGAAAAATCTGCCTCTGGTGTGATTGACTGAACTTCCAGTTATTTTGCCAAAGGTGTTTCTCATCTGGTTATGTTCGTAACTCGGTATTTGGCCTCAGGAATCAACTAAGATTGTGTAATCCATCTTTGTGCGTGTCAGTGGGATGTTCACTCCCCTCTTGGCATATTAGTTTTAAAGGGTGTTTGCAGAAGTTGATAATTAAACAAAAGTTCTGGTGATTTATCATACAGAACCTTGTCAGGGCTCAAAAATAAGTCTGGAGCGCAGGTCCGAGGCCAGTGTTTTTCTTGTCAGGCCAGCAAATGTGCAATATCGATCAAGTACCGATCAAGTCCAGTGGTCTTGTGTTTTTTAAAGAAAACTTTAAAGAATTTTTTTTTGTTTTTGCCCTGTTGCCACCGGGGAGCGACTTCATTGCAATTCTTACCACAGAATTTAGCATTTATGGCAAGGTGACTTCCTGTACAGTGTTTGATTCTTTTGGCTAACACCGCAGAATTCTGCGGAAAGCCACGCCATAAAATTATGCCCTGACAAACCTTGCAGTGAACTGACTGGACATTTACTATGGACTGTAGTTACTCCAGTAGGAAGGTGCAGAATTCTGCAGAAAGGGGCGTCGTGAAATGGTGCCCCGTTGGACCTTGCAGTGAACTGACTGGACTATTTATCTACGGACTGTTTTGATTTGAGTAGGAAGGTGCCTCATGAAAAATCCCTTCAGGCGGTTTGGGTTTAAAATGTATAAAAGAATATGATATGGACGTGTCACGTGCATTATAAAAACATTTCCCAACCCTAAGGAACAACAATATCGCATGACCGTTCAGTTTTTATTGTCAGCTAAAAGTTAACCACGCTTTTTTTTCGGACCATGTAATTAACACCTTGGAGGGATATTGATTTTAAATTCTTAAAACATCTCCCCGCATAACAATGTCTGAAATTCCTCACGTCCTGGTCAATAATGTCTCGGCAGACTTGGTGCAAGACGTTTCTTGTTTCCCTTTCACGCACACCACGGCCAATTCACCGACAGCGCCCGCACCGACTCACCTGACTTACATTAGTCCACTGTCGGTGAATTGGCCGCGGTGTGCGTGAAAGGGAAACGAGAAACGTCTTGCACCAAGACTAGTCAAGACCTACAGTTGCCAAAATAAAATAAGTTTGATCGGACACAGCATATTGCTATGCTAAACAAGGGTATAAACCGTTCACTGCTGATTTCATCTTTTTTCAAAACTTGAAGCTGGGAATAAATTTACTCTTCTTAAATCAATACTAAACTTGAAACCCCTTCAACCAAAAGCCCAAGTTTATCTGTGCTTGTCCGAGTTGATCATCTTTTTAATATTTGATAATCGACCCTAAGGCATGTGAAACCAAGTTCACTGACCACTTGTGCTGTCAGGCGTTACTTAAACGTAATTCCACCCTGTACCATCTTGGTTTGGGATGTCCGGGGTGACACGTCTCGGCCACTGAAAACAAGAGTCTAGTATTCTGACTGATTGAACAGCAGCGTAGCCTAGTTGCTTGGGGGAGCACGTGCCCTCCAATAAATTTACGTGGCCCCACATTTCAAGTTTTAGATGTTTGTTTGATACAGATATCTCTTCTCCAGTAATTGGTATCGTGAAATTGTTGACGTCGTATAAAAAACTTAGATTGCTTAGCAAAACCAAGTTTCTACAAGAAATTTTAACTTTTAAAACAAATTTCTGCATGCCTGATATGTCATTGCCTCGTTGTCCCTTGATATGTTCCAATAGAAGTTTATTTTCTTATTTATAGTTGTCCTCTACAAAAAAGAAAGCGCCTTGGTGCCCTTGCCCTGTCAAAAATGATGAAGGGCCCTCAAAGTTTGTTGTACATTATCAACAGCTGCAGTGAATCATATCAAGTAATTTTTTATGGCATTAATTTTTGGAATAATCACCAAAGGTATACTTTTAAGAAACAGGTTATGAAATCGTACTTGAAATGGTCTTGGTTTAATTTTATCTAATTAGACAGTGCTACACTTGTGCATTTTATATAAGACATGTACACTGTATGTGAATTGGACATAACTCCTTGCAGTACAGGGCCTTCGCATATTTCACAATGTTCAATTATAAACCAATATAAAAAGGCATTGAATATCAATTCAACCTCCGTGGATATACAAGGTTTATAAACAGAATTGGTTTAGACTTAGAGGGGCTTCCAGTATTATGCTAATCATTAAGGGGTTACCACAACATGCAGTAGGCTGAACCGAGATTCCTTTATCATCGCCTTGGTGGTTAGTTAACCGCCAAGACATGAACCTTTATCCGGTATGAGGTTCGTCCCTTATGCGTATGAAGTGCCTTAACACTCGATTACCTCCAATAACAGTAGAGGGAAAAGATTGGAGGTACTCAAAGAAACTCTTAGCATTGATCCGTCCTCTTCTGAAATATATAAACCCAGATCAATGTAAACTAAGAGGCCTCGTGCCAGGTGACTTTCTTAATGTAAGGTTAGAGGCATTTTTGTAAAGGGGTCGTTATGAAGTGACACCTGGGGTGTTACATGTGAAGTGGGTTTTTGTACCTGAATTATAATTGAGGTCAATAACCCCTTTAGAAGATTCTGATCTCATGAGGTGAAGAAAAGGGGAAAGCTGATTGAACATTACTTGAAAACTGGTTGAGAGAGTATAATGGAGAGGTATACACTGTAATGGTATTTTGGCTGGTAACTTTACTTTGCATATTTCTGTGCTTTGTGAGTCTTTTTGCTTAAGCAGCTCGATGAAATTGGGCCGACTGTACATGTAGGTGTGAAGCATATATAATGTGTATTTATTTAACAGCTATACTACATACATCATTGCATTACTGACATCTATGAAAAGGGACTTTATTTACACTGCACACAGTGCATGTGTAAATGTCCAGATAGTGTGTATATTACATGGTACACAATTTTTGAGAAAATGACAAAGACATATCCATCTCAAACTCAGGTTGCAAGATCTGCAACTCTTAGCGCTCCATAGTCACTTGGTGAAACCAGTTAAGACTGACACCACCAATCTTCGATGCAGTTGATCGACTTCTTTGCATATTATAAAAGATGTACTGAAAAGATTCTGAACATTTTTCCTAGAACACTTAGCACTTAACTTGTAACTGATTGCAGTTACTGTATAGAAAGTAGTGGAGACACTGTCAGTCATCAATGCAATAGAGCAACTTCTTTGCAGGACAGTCTGAAGTATAGAAAGTGAAAACGAAAGGAATTCCTTGCACGGGACCAAAGAGTGAACAAGCAAGTCCTGCATCACAATGAAACATCACAACAACTGGAATGTTGAGGGTTTTTTTCTGGGGGTTGAAGCTTCTAATCCCCTGCATTAACAAGTCAAGAGGGGTGCATAAAATTTGTCAAATTCTGAGGGTTTACAATGTATTGTACTGTGCATTTCTTCATTTGAATACAGCATTCTCCATTAACAGTAGTCCGCTAGTCAAAATGAAGGTGTAGCAGGAGATTCTGTCCCCCCATTTGTTGAACTGTGTCAACAGACTACCTCTGATAGCGCCCTCTTTGAATCATCCTCTTTCAGCCAATGTTAGTTCCCCATATCGGGGACATAATCTCCTGCGGAGAGATTTCCTGGCGACACCGGTTTGAATACCAGAGGACCACATACTGTACATGTACATAGTTTT
This sequence comes from Asterias rubens, assembly GCF_902459465.1. Lineage (NCBI taxonomy): Eukaryota > Metazoa > Echinodermata > Asteroidea > Forcipulatida > Asteriidae > Asterias > Asterias rubens. Next base: position 21,183,426 of record NC_047066.1, on the reverse strand, counting down.
TCAAGTCCCTACATTGTGTGAACTCTTTTCTCAGGTCCAAACTTCATACAATATGCGTTAAGTTCTCAGGAAAAAAAAACAGCTCTACAAGTCAACAAGAACTCAGACGCTTATCAAAGCCAACCTGCTGCCCTTTAAATATCCCACCCTCTACAAATGACTAAATGATGCTGCGCAGCTATTAGCATCGTCATCAACGTAACCATAGAGACAGCGTGGCCTGATCCACAGCAGTCCAGACTTGGCCTACATGTCTCAGGTGATCTCAATTCTTGCAACTGCTTGGCCAGGTGTTGTGCACATACTGCCCCCTATAGTGAGACTCCCGACCCCCTACAGCATCAAACCTATTCATATTGACTGTGTCTTCATTATGCTCCAGCAGACTTTAAACCTGCTGGGAGTTTTTGTGTATGGTCCGTGTAGGTTGCGTGCCAGTGTTCCTTGTTGGAGCTTTGTTTAAAAATGTTAGACGTCATAAAAAGGGCTCCTGTCTTCAGTTTAAAGGCAGGCTATCCCGGCCCTTACCAAAAGTATTCAATTGGAAAAGCTTGTCCTATATGTTGTGGTTTGGCAAAAAAACAATTTGGACCCAATTAGACACAGATAGTCCCGACACAATATGTTTTAACCTCTTGGTTTGACAGTCCATTGGTGGAACAGCTCAATAGTCTGACATCGACCCTTGGACCATGAGCCATAAATTGTTTAGTTGACCCCTCCCATTGGACTGGCAGTCCAAAAGATTTTATTCAAATTAGAAATACAATAAACAATAAACTAAAACCAATTCTTTCCAACTGGCTATCCAAGTGGTTATCCAATTATACATACTACATGTGTATGCATATGATTTGTGTTTACGGAATGTCTCGTAAACACATTTCATGCTCTTTGTGTGAAACCTACTCGGTTAGTTCTGTTTGTAAGCCAGGCAGAATGCAGTAGTCACGAATTGCAATAGTTTCTTTGATTGTACATTTACTCAGTCCCAGCTTTTTGTCTCTTTCCCAAGGACTTCCAAACACTCCGTTTGCTCCACGCCTTTCTTTGTGGATCTATTGTGTCAAAACAGATTCACCCTCCAAATATTTCCGCGATGTGGGGCAAATATTTATATCGTGTTTGTTATTTTTGTGCCCTCCCTGTCTGCATGGCGTTTTGATCAATAAGAAGGCGTAATAGTAAATTTTATTTTGAATCTCCTTTGGAAAGGATGTCAGGAATGAAAATGTTTTTACAATGATTGTACAAACACTTCTTGATGACTAGTTGTTGGCTCCGAGTTGTAAGAAGGTGTTTTGTTATGCCCTCGTTGGAGTCATTTTGCCTGACTGGTATAAACAAGCGGTTAAGTTGGCAAGGACAAGATTTAACTTGAGTTTTAGTTTGAAAATAATGTAAAAAAAAATTCATGCAAGAACTGTTATCGGTTACTCTCATTTACCCTTCTGTTTTGTTTTCATTCATTTCACGATTCTGACACAGGCTTTTAACTTTGTTTTCCTTCGATAAGAGGCACTTCTATTAGGAAAAATGTAATTTTGTGTTGGATCAAATTGCAAAGGGAAAGACAGTAAAAGCACCAAGGCAGTCGCTATGGGTGCCAAGGTTTTATTCGAGACCTGTTGACAGATGTTTTCAGAGACAGACAGTGACTGACAATAAATGACATCTTAATCACAACATTGCTCTGATTTATTCCACTTCAATATCTTGATTTTGCTATAGATTTAAAGAATATTTCATAAGATATATTTAATTGAATTTCCACAACAGGTACGAGAGTTGGTGAATCAATGCACCTGCCCCAATCAGTTCCCAATGGTTCGAGAAGCTGAAGGGAAATACAGGATTGGTGACCAGAGCACCCTCATATTCGTACGAGTAAGTATATCTTCACTTATTTTTTTATTCTACCCTTAGCAGCAGGGTGTACTTTTTGTAATTATCAAAGACCAGTATGCTCACATATATGCATAAAATAAGTTTGGGCTCATTGTCATCAAAATTACAAGAAAATATTGAAAGAAAAACCACCCTTGTTGCATTAAATAGAATTGTGTGTTTTGATATGCCTGGGCCCAATTTCATAGAGCTGCTTTTTAAAAGCATAAAGGTTGCTAATCACAACAAAAATATACTTTCCAGAATAAGGTTATCAGCCAAACTACCATGTCAAATTGAGTTAAGTCCTGTCAATATTTTGAGCTAAAAAATAAGTGGATAAAAGCCTGACAGTCTTGTGGCACTTTCCCAAAAGTCTTGGGGTGGATTTCACAAAGAGTTAAGACTAGTCTTATCTTGAGTTAGGACGAGAACTTAGGACTAGCTTTAATATTTTAATATCTCCTAGGACGAGTCCTAAGTTAGGACTAGTCCTAACTCTCTGTGAAATCAGCCCCTGGTACTGTAGGCCCCTTATATGTATATTTCAAGCCACATAGAACTAAGAACAACAAGAAACAAATTTATCACATACAGTTAAAAATAACCTAAACAAAGTGTCTTCAGCTGACAACCTATCGGATCAAATGCTTCCTGCTGTGACAAGACTACATCTTTCTCCATCCATAGGTTGACATTTAAAGCCCCCCTTCTTCTCGTCTAATCTCCCTGTCTTGCCTATCACCTCATCACTGAGAATGAAAACATTGGTTTGGCCGTCTCCCATTGTTGACATCCCCTTGTTGACATCCCCTTATTAGGTTAACAGTGGATGTGGGACGTAGCTGTGACACATATCAGTATCACATATTTATAACTGGTCATATGCTGGGAATCAGAAAGCTCACAATCATTGATGTGTGATTAGAATGATCAACACTACATGTAAACACAATGGAAATATCAGGGTAGGGATTGTACAGTGGTGTGTGACCAGTGGGGATGGGTGGGGAGACCCAGCTCAGAAAGAACCCACCTGACACCCCTTCCCCCCCTCCAATTTGATAAAACAAAATCAAATTCAAATTCAAAGCCTTCCTAAGTTATATGTTGACAACACTAAACAGCCTCGATTTAACACTTGAAAATAATTTGGGTTGTGCAATTTACTGTTTGAGACTTGGAGCTAGTCTTGCTTTTAATGATGAGATTCAAACTTAATTTGCTTGGGAAGGGGACGGCTCAAAACCCTTGCATCTCCTGCCCCACAGTCCACCCCAAATAAGACTCCCCCAAAGCACAATAATGTCTGATTTGATACATGTACATTGTACATCAAATATCTCTCTGTTATATCTGTGGCCAATGTCGGGAAAAATGTATGTAGCATAGTAAAATTTTTCTTGTTTTTTTTCCATATGATGGGAGCTTCTTTTGCTTTGTTTTATGTTCCAAAAGAAGACCAAATTGAGCCAATAAATATACAGGAAGTACAAACTCAGATACTCTTCACTTTACAACACAACATTGCCCCCACACCCAAGTGTGATTTTAATTTTGTTAATAAACCAATACAAAGGGTAGTAAACTTAGCTCATTTACGATGCTATCCAACACACCAATACTGGGCAGCCCACGCTAGCCAGACATCTGCATCGATAAACAATCTCCCCATGTCACTCCGAATGGAGAACACGCTTCTACCCTCGGCAATGAAATATTCAGTTTTAAGTAGCTGGGATAGTGGCAATTTCCCCTCTCCAGCAATTATTAATTTGAGACCTTTGCACAAATAAGAAAGCAGAGTGCTGTTTGAGGAACGTCAACTCATCTCTGAATTACCTCTGACCTTTAAGAAAAGGAACGGGAATTCAGTTGCTTGTTAATAATGTTAATATCTTTTTGTTGCTTTTTAGGGAGGGTATACCTTTGGTAAAATTGCTATGTTTTTAGCAGGAACATTTCTCAGATTATGTATTTCAATTACTGATTATTCTTTCTGTGTGGACATAACCACTCCAGATTTTCGCAATATCTCAAAAACACTATCGCCTTTTGAAATGAAATTGCACAGGTTAGATTTAATGTCCATATAAATATACATGAATAAAAACGATTCCAAAAATATTGCCTGCTTTAAGAACGTTAGTTTTAAGCATGGAAAGTGTAACATATCGTTACCAGTGTACAAAGTGTATACATGTGTAAAACAGCGGAAGTATAACGTTACAGTCAACATTCAAGAATCAAAAGTCAAAATCACGAGGGAAATTAGTAATCTCTTAGTTTTGACTCTGAAACATCCTGATTGATATTCAAGAATAGGGTTTTCAATTTGAGTCACTTAGAAACATGACAAAAACTAAATGTGCTGTCGGACAATCGCGATTGAAATGCGTGCTTTCATTAATTCATGTCGTAATGGCAGATGAATCATGGCGCTCCAAATGGTTGACATTTAACTGTGGATGCCGGTGGATATTGTTTTTTCGTTTTTTCTTTGAAGCCTTAAAGGTATTGAGTCACCTTACTCATTGCACTGATTTGTATCATTGTCTTCAATACATAAGGGGGTATACCTTTGGTGATTAATGACAAGCAATATTCCTTGCCATGGTTTCAACTCTATGCCCTTTTCAAACTGTATTTCTTATCCCCGTGGAATACAGCCCTGGGCAGGCCCAAGGAGTTTTCGTACCCAACATTACCCGGAGCACTGTCCCCGCCTACATGTAGGTCTTTGACAAGGGGTTCTGGCTGCAGGTTTCAAGAGTATCTGGGGTTTTAACGCTCACCCCTACTCCAGAGCAGGGGTGGAGCTTTTTAAGTCTGAAATAATAATAATAATAATAATAATAATTGTGGCTTCTTATATAGCGCACATGTCCGTCACCCAGTGACGCTCCTGGCGCTGTAACATAGGACTGGCCATTATTCTCCAGGGTTGCCCCAAGGGAATTCATTAGCATGAAAAAGTGCTATAGGGAAAGGACCCACATCCTTTCTCCAACATCACCACAATCTCTCTGCATTTAGCAACCTCCTGTACATCTGGGTGAGATCTTTGAGGTCAGGCAATTATTCACTGAAGGCTGTATCAATTAGAGAGATACCAAAGTCAACATTCAGATGTAGCAGACATAATTACTTGTTGTACAGTACTGGAGACAGGTGTATTTGCTGACTTGTAAAGTTATAGACTCATAGACAAGTCGTTAAATATTTGTCGAGATGATAGCGTTCCGAGTCTCTTCGCAAAACCGAATGTGTTCTCGCAAGACTGCTCTCGTGACTGTGGTCTCATAAATTGAGAGCAACGAGAGCAGTGTTCGACCGCGGAGAGATGTACATGTAGCTACTGAGTGTAATTACGCTATCACAATATTAACATTTGTCCACAAGTCTAGTAAAGTTATAGTTATAGGATGTATATCGTGCATTTCATTTACATGCCTGATAGTACTTTATTTGGTTCTTGTAGGAAAGTGAAGCAATGGTTTCTAATGGGGTCATCTGTGAATTGTTCATAGAGTTATATATAAGAACTAGAGGGCGCACTGGTGATGCTGCTTGCACAAACGCGACGGGACCGCCATTCTGTACACGCGTTGAATATGACATACACGTTTGAGTTTTTTTTTTATTGAACGCTCACGCAATGCTGTTTGTTCAACTTACAAAATGGCCGCACAAACACACGCTGTGAGATGGCTGTTTTGTCAACTTAGAAAATGGCCGCCTGCGCGCATGCCGGGGTGCGTATATCTAGTTCTGATATTTAACTCTATCGAATTGTTAGGCTGGCGTTAAAACTGTGTTTGTAGAGTACATCAGGCCTGTATGCTTTGCTTAAACATGTTGAGAAGGGCAAGGGCACCAAGGCATTTTCTCCTTGGTAAAGGGCATCTTATCAGGAAATTGTAAATTTCTACTGGAGCATTTGAAGAGCACCAAGGCAATGACCAAGAGGCACTGAGGCAATTGTCTTCATTGCCTCCGTGAAGTATCAGACTGGTACAATGTACATGTAGATGGTGTTTTAGGTGGGGCTTGGCTGCCCTTGTACATACATGTACATGTAGATGGTGTTTTAGGTGGGGCTTGGTTGCCAAGCGCTAATCAACCACACATCCAGTCCGACTATGAGAAAGCCTTCCCATCCGCTGAGGAAGTGACTCGGGTCTTTTGAGCTTATAAGGCGTGTTACCTCATTGTTTATCCCCACTTTAGTCATGTTCATGTTCATGCATTTACTTTACGTTGCACCTAATTTGGTTCACTTGATATTTAATCTTTAAAAGGAAGGTGTGGAATTAGCCCAAAGAAGCGCAAACAACTGTTGCTATGCCAACACCAACCATTAGCTTGAAACATGTGATTATGGCAAAAAAATACACACACTGACGTTTTACATACATGCTAATTATTATGTCAAGGATTTTCAGAGTTTTAGCTTTGGACTTGAACTGTCATTGTGCAATATAAATGTTAAAGGTTTGGAAATTCCTTTTTTTTTTTTTTTTTTTTTTAGATAAAAACTGTTTTAATAGCCATTTTGTGTACATGTTTAGTTACAAACTGTTTTATAATTCATGTACTTTATGTACATCCTACAGGCAATTTTGTAAGCTTAATGCTGATATTAAAACACAACTTTATAACTGTGAGTGTGGACACAATCGACAACAGTCACTTCATTACCACAAACTGATTATCATAGGGTTTGAATTAAAATATGTAAGTGACATCTTACATTTCCAAACTTTTGGATGAGAGTTTTGGGGGAAGATCTATTGATGTTGAATCGACGGTGAGTGAGCGCTGTTTTCAAGTCCACTGGCACTGCATACACTGAAATGCTGGATGCACAATTCCCTCCTTAATGTCCTTAGGGCTAAGAATTATCGAAGGAAATCTGAAAAAAATTATCTGACTAGACTCTGGACATCCTTCCGCTATATGTACATCCTCTGTCACCATATGCACACAATCCCCTAACAAATACAATACATTGACGTACGATGTCATACATGTAGTTTTCAAAGAAGATTTTTATCCCGAACTATCTCGAACGAGGAAATCATAATGAAACTGAAAGAAAACACAACCAGGGTTGACATGACCTAAACAAACACAACATCCATGTGTGTACATGTATTTAATGCAGTTCTTATAGTGAATTGAGAGTGTTGTGTACTTTGAAAGAAAGTTCATACACAAACCAGGAAATCCTTTAAAGGTAACTTGCAAATATCCTTAGATTTGTTAAGTTTGAAACATTATTTCAAGTGTCTACCCAATGGAAATCTGGGTGTTTTACAAAGGAGATCTGGGTGTTTTGAATGAGTGAGGACGTTCCTGCTTCATTATCAAGTACAAAACAAATTAAGACGCCACTCAAAACAGTTTAAACAATTGGAGAACTAATAGAGGTCCTTAATTTGCCATTTCGAAAAAGATGTGTGTCACACACAATTGAAGGCTTATGTCAGTGTAATTGGTGTGTCATACTAACAAAGTGTATAAGTGGATTGTATACATTTGCCATTTACTCAAAAAAATAATGACCATAACATATTTAACTTATTTGATAAAAAGCACTTGAGAGCAGTTGAAACTATAAAACAATTTTAGAAACTACATGTTCCCCCTTTGTCCTAGTGTACTTCAAGAGAAAGGTTAATTTTTTACAAATAACTTCTAATCTGAGAGCACACAATTCTGTGCAAAAGGGTGTTTTTTCTTTCATTATTTCCTTGTATGAGCCAAAATATCCACAGGTTTGTTATTGTGTACATAATATTGGTAGAGATTGCACCAAGTGACTGGTCTTTGACAAAGTCCAAATGTATACTCTGCCTTTAAGGGTAGGGTCATATTGAAAATAATGCACATTTCTTTTTTAAACCTAAATCATATAGTGTCATCTAGACTGCACGCCTAAAGTCTTGCCATCTCCAGCTAGCAATCTGAGTGTTTCACCCACGCCTATTTCATCCCATCGCTCACTCAGCCACTTACAAGCCCAACACTCTAATCATCATTCATTAACGCATTTATGAATGTCATTCATATTCCACTGTCATTACTGCATCACATTATTTATGTTCTGCTTGACCTCACTGTCTCAAAACAAACATTAATTGACTGACCAACTATGGTCAACAGAGGGCGCTCTTGTCCCTTTAAGCTTAGATTTCTTTATGCCCATTGTGAGCTGTGATAACAAGAGAAAGGGGTATCATGACTCAGTTTCAGTGGTTTCAAATAAATTGGACCTTCCTTTTCAGCTTGTATGTTGAAAATTACTGCTTCTAAACTCATAGGTTTGATCCAACCAAACTTATGAATTGTTATTTTCTGATTCCTCCCACAGATTTTACGAAGTCACGTAATGGTTCGTGTTGGAGGGGGTTGGGACACGCTGGAGCATTATCTGGATAAACATGACCCATGCCGGTGCAAAGGTGAGATATAACCATAGTTTACTCTATAGGACTACTGTACTCTGTATTTACAAAAATAGTGTGTTCTATGATTTATATTTTATTTTCAATCATTTGTTTTCTTGCTTTTTATCTTTAGTTCACCGCTCAGGAAATAGAAGCAGGACCAAAAGCATCGGTAGCGACTACCGCAAATCTCCCAAACGGAGGTATGGTGTGACATTTATCTATCACTACTGGGAAGTAAATAATTGTGGCATGTTCTAGAAATACATGTAGGTTTCGATCAAGAACAATATAAAGTTAAAACTTAAATGGTTCGGAACCTTGCTCTGGAATATCCAATTATGAAATGTTAAGCAAATTGCATTGTAGAGAGATATTACAGCTTCTCCAGAAACAATCAGTTACTCACCTGTGTTCCCCCACCAAGTCCACCAAGTCGCTTTGATCTCCAAAAGAAGACTTTAGTAGATGGTTTTAAAGGAGAAAATTAAGAAGACTGTGAACTTGTGTTTGTTTTTTGAAAGTTAGATTTCTGTTTAAATGTATTTTATGAATCCTATTTAGTAACATATGAACTCGGACACATGGATTGTCCCTCAATTTTTTTTCTTATACGTTGGTTGAAACGAAATAGCAAGTTTATTTTGTTGTTGTCTTTTTGTGCAGAGTTTCAGTGGAAGGTCCAAGACTACACAGCCGCAATCAAAGTATTGAGTCGCTGGATGACGTTGAAAGCCGATCTGTTCGTAGTCCAAGCCCTCGTATGAAACGGGAGGATAGTAACGAAACCATTGCTAGTCAAGACTCCAACCAAAGTACGGAACTCCAAAATGGACATGGTCCTCCAGTCAAACCTAAAGGTAGCTTCAACCGGAGTAGTCCAAGCAGGTCCTCTCTACAGAGTGAAAAGAGACCTTCACAGCTACCTAGACGACTCAGCCAAGCTGGTACAGGCACTGAAGAGTTTCTTAAGAAACGCAGAGAGGAACTTAAGCTAGGGAATCAGGGAACCCCAGCACGTAGTGCACCCACAAGTCCAACCCGTCGAAGACCCCTATCAAGCACCCAGATAGATTTAAATGAGTCCAATGTGCAATCTGATGTTTACAGACGTCTTGCTCTTGCAGGTGGTCGAGAGTCAGGCTCTGCTACTCTTGGTCGCCGCACACGCAGCGCATCAGTAAATCTGACAATTAATCAGCAAAATAAAGAGGAAATTTCTGGGAACCGAAGCATTCCAACCTCTCCTACTCTAAGAAGAAAGCATCGATCCGGGTCTCTGGGTGCTACTGCAGCAAGAATTGAAAACAAGCGACTTGCAGATAGAAGAGACAATTCGGTTATTATGATTTCAAGAGACACTGGAGGGCGCCACAGGCTAAAGGGTAACAGTAGTGACTCAAATGATGTTGGGTCACAAGATGGGTCTTCTTTAAGATCCCCAACAGACAGTGAGAAATCTGCCACGGAGTGTGTGACAAGACGCTTGAAAGAAAGGGAGAGGACTCGTAGTCTCTCGGTCGACAGGAGTACTGCCAGAACCAAGATACCATCCTTTGATAGAGGATCCAAGCTTAGGACTACTATTGGTGGTACAGGAACCAACAGTAGGGTTGCAACAGGCTCTCTGTCTAGGGCAACAAGACCGGAAGGCAAATCAGGTCAAACCGTTCAATCTGAGATAAGTAAAACACCTAAGGAAAGCCATCTACAGAGATCAGGGTCTCTAAGAAACTCTAGGACTGATCGTCGTCTTTTTAACACCCCAGTTCGTGACCAAGAAGGAGGCTTCACTAGAAACTCACCAAGACGTCGAACCACAACTGGTAGGGATACAAGAACCCCACGCCAGCCCATACCAGCTGAATTGAATGCTGAGAACCTTGCCAAGTATCTACAAAGTTATCGCGATAGAGTCATTCCAAGAGAGACACGAAGCGAGACAAGGAGTGGGGCGAGTTCTCGCGCGAGCTCTCGGGCTAGCTCACCAGGTGCGTCAAGGCTCAGACCTCGAACCCCTGTTCCAAGTCATCTGAAGGCTGATCCACAAACACCGATTAGGAAGGACAGCATTGAGCACCCTAACCCATCTCGTATACCAATGCCTGTTCAGCATAAACGGCTTCTCTCAGCAGAAGCTAGAGCAGCATCTGCACGTAGTCATTCCCTACCGGATCTTATCGCCAACATGATGGACTGGTGTCAACGCACAATTAACATCGATAACGATGCTAGGAGTTACACAAGTGCTGATTCCATGTCCCCAACACCCTCCTTGAGAACTGATCAAGACTCGGGGTATGAAGACAATGCCCAGAAGGGCTCCCCCCTTTGTCCTGAAGATCCTTACCATCTCGGGAGACCAAGCAGGCCCAGCTCTATAGCAGAGGGAGCAGAAGGGTTACAGCTCTTAGATGAAGCAGTGGGAACTTCTGGAATACAGCATTAACAAAGGAGCAATTATGCCATGAATTATTTTTAACAGGTCGCATAGATATTTTCCATTTTAAGGTCCTCAATAAGTAGAGGACTTTTTTGATCAAACTTGATTGGTACTTATTTCCCCTTTGTCCCAAATTTTAATCAGTCCTTTTGATTTATACAGATTTTTGAAACATACTTAGATTTAATACAACATAGAGTTCCTGATATGTTAAGTGCGTGACAAAAACAAGTATTAACTTTAAAAATGTGATACCAAAGGATACTTTTTGCACAACTTTAATTTTAAAAATATTAATGAAGATCATTGAATTATGAGATACAAGCATTTATATTATCTAAAGCTTATTTTTGTGCTTAGAATGGCCTAGTTACTTTCAAAAGAAACTACCTTAAAAGAGACATATACTCTTTAAGTTTATAAGTAAATAAAGTTTATTTACGTCCATTTTATTAGTTCATAATATCCCAATCCTTTTGGGATTCATACAAGTGGTTAATCATGCTTGTATTTTCAAGTAACCGCTGTGCAATTGAGTCTGCTTTTGTGTAGTCCCAAATGCTCGCATTGTTCTCTAGTGAAGAAAGTACGCTCCTAAATGTAGCCATAATCGTAACCTCAAAAACATTGTCAAAACTCGATGCACTTGTTCTGCCATCCACTCTTCATAAGCTACAGCTTCTCTTGGAGATGAAGCTTCTCTTAAATGCACTTCTTGTTCTAATCAGAGACTTCTGAATGGTAGGTGGCAGCAGACTTACCAGGTGAACTTCCATTGTTTTCGTCTTTCTGAGCATGCTCACACTGCAAAGAACAATGGATTTACCTGGTAAGTCTGCTGCCCTCTGGAGTGCCAAAAAGTCTCTAACTAATAGTGACTGAAAGGTAAAGTCTGAAAACTTTGCATTACAAACTGTACATTTGTAAAAGCATTGTGTGATCACTTTTACAAAATGAACAGCCAAAGTTTTTAAATCACGTTATTGTTTGTGTAACGTAATACTTGACTATGAGGGAAAAAGCCAAGCTTGCTTCTCTCAACTCTGCTTCGTGATAATTGTATGTATCTGTCCCAGCAACTGAAATTATGTCCTCGTTGCAGTTGTACCTATGCAGTGTTTAAAATGAGTGTTTTATAGGCTGGTATAAATTACTTAAAACCCTAAAGTTTTCACTGCCTGATTTGCAGTAAATTGAACCTTTTAAAATTTAACGCAATAGCACAACAATAATCACGCACTGCACACTTTAAATTGTAAAGTTCCCCCAGTATTACAGAATGGTTTTAAGAGTTTCGTCTCTGTTTATGACATAAAGACAATTGTATTTTGTCCTAAATTTTATGTATAGTTTTTAACAACCATGTCTCATATTGATACTATGGTTCAAAACAATTTTGCGCCAAACTGAACTAATGATAGTTACCAATGATTTGTTTCGGAGTGTGGCAGCGGCTTACCTTGCATTCCGTGGTGCTAATAATATAACAATATTTTAAATGTTTGTTCACCGCACTATGCTGTTGCTAAGACAGTTTTTTATAAAGTTTTACTGTGAGAGCTTTTAAAGATAAGTGAGGTCGAATTTTACGCTGCGTTTGTGAAATAAGTATTTTTTCTTTCTTTCCTTTTGATTGATACTCGCGTTCTACATTCCATTTTACTTTTGTTTCACCTGCTTCCAAGAACGTACCTTTTGAAGAATATTAACAAAAATATAATATTGCTCGCATAGAACTTACACTGCTGCTGTCATTATGCATTAACTATGCATATAACATCCAGAATATAAAGTGCCTTCTGTAGGCCTGATAGTTTTAAAATATTTTATTTGTAACATGATTCTGTTTTTCAATAATGTTAATATTTCCCCTTAATTTATGTTTGTTCATCTAAATTATGCAAAGTAATTTTTTATGTTCTTTTATGATCTTTTTTTTATAATTCTCGCCGGAAAGCAGGAATTTGATGTGCAAAGCTATGAGTGTGATATAATGTATTGGGATGGATGTGTGCGTCCGCGGTGTGTAACTAGTGTAAACATTGTAAACATGTAAATTGTCGCAGATTGAATGATAGTGTAAAAAAAAAAGTTTGCGAAAAGGTAATATTTTGGCGCATAAGATGGTACCATGTGTACAATGTAATATCAACAAAAGTAAAAGCAGTATCAGCCATAGTGTAGCAATTGACTTCATCTTGAAAAGCTGACTTAGAAAGAAGAGACAGCATTCTGAAGTCCATGCTGTACATGTAGTTTGTTAGACTTGTGGACAAGTCGTTATGTGTTTGACGCGGTGTTAGCGTTTCGACTCTCCCCGCGGTTTTCTTGCTAGACTGCTGGCCCCGGGAGACTACTGCTGTCATGACTATGAGGAGTAGAAGTCAACAACCAGCAGTTCGTGCGGGAGCAGTGATCTGGTGAGAGCACCGCCACAACTCGACTAGCTCATCGCGTGGGACTGTTAACGACTTGTCCACAAGTCTAGTAGTTTGTTGGTCACAAGCTTCACACTTGGGTCTTGTCCAAATTGGCGACTACTGCGTGAAGCATAGGAAGGCCATAGCAACACCATTAGCAACATCTGTAGATGTAATTGGATGTAGCCAAAGCCAGCGATTCGGTACAACTCTAGTAAAATAGTTTTTGCGAAAAACTCACTTTCTCTACTTGATTTTTCTTTTCAAATAAATGTTGTTGCATCATGACACAATATTGCTGCCATTTTTTCCCCAGATTTCCCAACTTTAAGTCAATTGTTATCATTCTTCTCAATCATGACACTGACTGGTTTATTTTTACTTGCAGTCTTCGATTGAAGTTGTAAAATCATCAGGATTGCTGTTGCCAGGTAGCAGTGTTACTTAAAGGGTTTTCTGAACTTAACCACCATCTTGAAGATAATAGAAATATAGAGTTTGCTGACATCTAGAGTCCTCCTTCTACCACTTTTTTTCGAGCTTGAAAAAGAAATACTTTAACTTAAAGAGGTTTATGGTAACACCATGTGAATATCTCTTTTTGAGTAGTGTTGGTTCTGAAAAGAACCAGTGGTTACCGACTCGGGAGAAATACTTATGAATGTAGAGGTAAAGGCTTAATTAATTTAGAACTTGGCAGAATCAACCTTCTGGATGAATTACATGAGTGTGCTCCAAGGACAGTATTCTCTTCATTCGCTAGTGTTTTAATACTTGTTCAAATAAATTGTAAACTGAAATGAAATGTTCTTTATATGGTAGATGAAGATGTTTATATCGATAAGTTTGCATGGTTTTACTGAATGGAAGGAATTTTTGAAAATTTCTAGAAATGGAGAGAAACCTGTCTAGAAATTGTCAAGGAAGATTGATTATTCCATTGTATAACTGACTGTTTACCAAAGGACTACTCTACCTTTAAGTTTAAGTCTGTACCTATGTGATTCGCAAGAGTTTGTTTGTGAAAAATGTTGGTCAGTTTTCTTGTCAATAAATTGAGGCTGTTGGGAAATGGATATCCGAGTGTTTGATATGAAGGTTTTCTCAATGGACTTTATAATTTCCTTGCATGCTACCATTTTGTCTTTGACCCCAGGTTGTCGTGTGATGTAGCTCTCTGTAGATGTTAACCCGTATTAGGCACCATGCTTGTTTTTTTTGTCTTCAGCCTCTTCAGTTTCTCTCAGGGTCAGGCAAAATCCTCTCTCAAGTTTAGCCCAGGATAGTCATGTCAGGTGAACAGGATCAGTTGGCTTGGGTCTTCACATTTATCTGCGCCATTTGTGTTACAGTACAAGGTAATTTTTATAGATTCCTTTGCTTCATTACCAACAAGATAGAATAAAATTGACAATTCAAATGAGTCTAACCGAGTAGTGTTAAAGGGGAAGCAGTCTGTCCCCTTTTCGTATGGCGCTTGCATTAAACAAAATTCATATGTATTTGGTACAAGACTCAAGTAAACACCTTCCAGCTGTCCCTTGTTTCAGACTATAAACCTTTATTAAAATCCTTTTTCAATGGAAGCTTTCCAAAATTATTACTCTCCGATATAACAACTATTACATATATACAAATTTATCTTAATTGACATTCCACTGCTTATAAATACTTGAACATCACCTAATGAAGAATAAAAAAAAAAAAAAAAGGGAACCCAAGACTATCCCAAAACAATAAAACAGAACTGTATATAGTTATTTCAATTTCGGAATAAATACAATATAGCAGTATTTATCTGTTAACTACTGATAAATAGTGGCAAAACATGAACCTGTGAAGTGCTGACTGTAATAGCTAGCACTCAATCAATCCCTGTTGATTTTTCTTTGAACAGGGATTCCAGTTGAATTTACCGGATTCGGCCTGGATCAACTGGGATTTTACCGGGATTCCGGTTGGACTAATACGGATTCCATCAAAACCCCGCCTGGATCCCGCGAAAAAAATGCTGGGACTCTGCCAAAGTCCTAGCAGAGCCCTATCAAAATCCAGCCGGGACTCGCACCATCCGGGTTCCGCTGGGATCCCAGAAAAATCTAGCCAAATTCTCACGCAAGTTAATCCCTGCCGGGAATCCTGTTAAGAAAATGTTGATGAATGTATACAAAATTATGTATGAGATGTGAGATTTGCTTGTACACATGTGTCAGATCAGGAAAACAGCAAAACACTTTCTTTTTTTCAAGTTGAGTCAGTTAAATCAACCTTAAATCTTGGAATGGAATCTTGGAATATTTTCCAACCTCTCCATATTAAAGAGAGTTGTCTAGAAGGAGAGCTACAAGTGTTCTGGAAGAGCAGAGACTTTCAGTCTTGTATAAAAACAATGACGATTTCACCCACTCTAAGAGTGCAGCTGTCTTTTATTGTCCACCTTTCTTCTACTTTTGAGAAAGACTTATACTAAGGAGTGATTACCTTAATGGTTGACACTTGTTGCTATAAATACAAATAATGCTAACACAATAATGCTAAAATTCTTGCTTGACTTGATCAAATGCCATGTGTAATTGCCATAAATGTGATAATCTAATTAGCTCTACAATAAGTGAAATACATGTATACACTGGTTAGTGTGAAGTATATCCGTTTCAGTACAAAGATCAAAGTGGAATATAATTCTGCATAGTGTTTAAGTATAAAGATTACTTTGAGAGGGCGAGGCCATTTTCATTTTGCAAGCCGGACATTAGAAATCCTGGAAGTCTATAGGAATGGCCTATGTCACCTCTGTATTTCCAGGCCTCACATTTCACAGCCCTATATCTCAAGAGTTTTGGACAGGTTTCTCAACCAATTTGAGAAAAACAAATTGAGGTTTCTACATACAAAATAATGTCCTGTATTGAAAATCTGATTTAGTTCCTTTTTCACTGTTGTCTTACATTATGTATTGAATGACTCAAGGATTGATTGGAAACTGTTTGCCTCTAGCTGATGTGATTATTGCCAAAAATATGTACATTTACCGTTGATTATTATAAACAATAACATTATACTTCCACAGTGCTGCTTCGGCTATCATTAGGGTCATTCATCTCCCCTGGCAGAGTGGATCCATCCACTACGTTTGAATTACGTTTTGATGAAGCATCTCCACCCTGCTGCCTCGCCATCTCGGCCTGCATCTGGAGCAACATCTCCTGCATCTTACGCAGCTCAGCTTCCTTCTCTTCTAACATGCGATCTTTCTCACTTGGGCCTGGCTTTACGGCTGCTTCCTTTCTGATTGAGTTACTGATTGATTGGAACAGATGGAAAGTGTTTTATTGGTCATTTTCACATTTTAATTTATGAGCAAGACATATGACATGTCAAGCATCATACTTGTATTGAGACTGCTCCTCTGTCGGTGTCAAGTTCTTGCTTCTGGTGTGAGTGACAGAGGCATTGACAGAGAATCAGCAAGTATCTAGTTCCCTTTACTAAAGTACTTGTTCACTTGATGTTTTTAAAGAATATTTTTTGCAAAAAGGTGATCTAAGACATGGATTAAGAAATGGACAGACAAATCGTCTACTCACAGTCTCTCTTGCTTGACTTCAGGATGATCTGTCTCATCCTTGATTCTCCTGAGGCGATAGTTCTCATAGTGGAGGTCGCGTGTCACATCCTTCAGATCCTGCATGTGAGTTCTAGTTTCAAGATGGAATTGAATCATTACACTCTGTAAATCAAGTGATGTTTCTTAACTTTGTGCAAATTATCCATGCTGGTCTTGGCGTTGTATTAATGTTTTATTTGAGATTTGGAGTAAATGACAAAGGAAAGTATAAGACCGCACAAGATGGAGCTCAAATGTGTGACTGCAATGGACGCAATTTCAGCAAGTAACTCTTCAGACAATGACCATTGCTTTTATCAGGGATATAACTAACTTGTGCTTGCTGTATGTCACCCATGTGTTTCATGTTCCAATAATATATAGAACTCAACTTCCCAAAATTGCGCTTCTGGTGCTCTACAGTCTTGGGTAATGACCTTGTACCAACATATGATGTACTTTTTTAACCTAATTTCGTCTAGTGTCCAAGTGAAGACAAAACAGCAAATTGTTCATGACTTTCAGGGGAGATACACTCATACCATAAGATTGAGTTTGAGAAGGAATATTTTACCTTCCACACTTACCTTATTAGCATTTTTCTCAGCTTGACAAAATCACAATGCTTTGGGTTTTCAACTGTAACAAAGAAGTGTAGTTTGTTAACCAATAATTAATTTACTTATTGCTTATAATTATTATATCACAAGTTGAACTTCCTTTTTTCTTTACACGGTTAACATATTATAATCAGTATCATGCATCGTTCTTGGGCAAAGCCAAATCGTGCCATTCTTTATTTATCCCCTGTGGGAAATAGTTAAAATGTTTGTGTTACCCACTACATTGCTTGAAAGGCGAGTTCCAATTTACTCTAGAATGAGGAGGGTCATTGGTTCAAACCCCACCTGAGGCACTTGTAGTGCTTATCATACATCAATGATGTGACAAACCGAAACATAATAGCCCGTACCCTCGCTGTTCATAGAAACTATTTGTAGTCATGAGAGTTATAAATTAAGGTATATCTTGCAGTGAATATGACGACCCTGTTTTCAGTCTGTGTTGAACACTTGGCGTACCTTCAGTGATGCCCCACGGGTATAGCCTTCCTCTCACCCGCTTCCCTCCAACCTCAACCACAGTGTTACTGCCAATAACAGCAAAGGGTACGCTAGCCTGGAAAACCAAATACAAAGACATTGGATGTTTGCAAACAAGTTTCTACAAAGTAAAAGTATAGATACCCTTAGACAAAATTAGTACAGTTGTTGTAATGTTAGGACTGGTTCTAGTCGAGAGTTGATCTGGTATAGCCGAGCAGTGTAGGGCAGTGGGCTCAGTGTGTAATTTACAGAATGTAGGTTTGAATCCTGGCTTTGTGTCACAGAGCAAGGTACTTTATCGAATTGCTTCTCTCCACCTAGGAGTACAAATGAGTACCAACGAAAGCTAGAGATTCACATGCGATGGACTCCTGTCCAGGTTCATTTTGTTAATACCAATGAAACCAGATACATGTATATTCACAAGCCCTTTGTTAGTAACTTCACTTAATTTGTACAGACATTTTCTTGCAATTACTTTTGTAATACAGTTATAGTCTGTTGGACATTTTGTTTCTTTCAAAACGTTTTATTTAACTTTTGTTGAAACTAGAAACACAGTTTTGTTTATCTGATGTTGATTACCTTAAGCTCTGAGTCTTGTTGTTTGAAATCCTCATCCTCATCCGAGTCACAGTCAGGAAAGTTGTAAATGTTGATGTCCTGCTCTCGTATTTCACGTAAAACCTGTAAACAGTAACCACAGAGAATCATCAGCAACCTTTGACAGATCCACTTGGTAAATGATAAGGTCTTTTCTGGTTTCTGAATTGTTCATAAGAAACATCTCATACAATCCCTTGCTGTTTTATGGCCTGGTTCCTCATTAGTGTCCTAAAGAGTACTTGCCATCTTTTGTTTTAATCTGTACTTAAATTTTAGAATGTTTAATGTACAAATGTGAACTTTTTATGAGCTAGGTCTGGGAGGGCACATCTTTTTTGATAACAGTTTTTTGGCATTTTCGCCCTTCCCTGAACGGCCTGTGTTGGTTTTTTTGTTTTGTTCGAAGATTTAAAATAAATAAATAAATAAAAAACGATACCATGTTAACTAATGGTTCTGCAGGGCTTCCAACAGTTCCAAGCCAACTCTCAAACAATCCCCAAACCAAACATCTTCCAACTGGTTCACAAATAGTTTATACTAATTAACATTTCCCTTGTATAAGCACAATGTATATGGAGGTTTTGTAAATTCTGATCATGTCATTCATATTGAACTTACCCTATCTTTTAATGTTCGAACTTCTGTTGGTGTTAAGCAGTCTGCCTTAGCTAGCACTGGTACAATATTTACTTTATCGTGCAATCTCTGCATGAAGCAAACATCTATAGGTCTTAATCTGAACAGGGAAGTAAAACAGAAACTCAATTTAAAACTTAACCCATTGTGGGAGGTTAGTCAACGGCGCGACGGTGTCCAACATTATGCATTGAGCCAACTCATCTCGTATTATGTTCATAAGTAAAGCTCGCTGTCCAGGAAGTTATTTCCCTCAGGCATTAATTATGACAGCCCTAATAATTTCACCCTAACCTGACAAAGGGAAACTTGCAGTAAACATGTATATATATGCTGCGACAGGCTCCAACGCCAAGGTAATCTGAAGTAGTTTAGTATTAAAATATTCTGCATCATATTAGACGCCGAGCGACTGTAGTTGCTGAATAATTATAGCTATCTCTATAAACATTATTGTAAAATTCACATTTCGTCCTTGTCGTTTGATGCGGGGGGGGGGGGGTAGTTTTCAATTCTTTGCATTATGCTTTCACATTCAGTGTTATTCAAGTTTGTTTCCACTATGTGTTTTGTTTATGGTCTTTCTGATTAAAGTATGGTCACGTGAGCATGATTTACAATCCCATCACAAGCGGTGAAATTCCTCACTGCTTGAGGCTATCAAAACAAACGTATTTTGCTGTAAATAAAACTGTCTTTACAATAATTTTCCATCAGAGTAACATATGAAAGCGGAGTCATGGACCCGCGTTAATGTCCTGTGTCTATTCTAAATAAACGTTGATTTATTGGTTTGTGTAAGTAAACATTCCATTAAAATGTTTACATTGGAATGCATGTAAATCACATCACATTGTGACTGATGTAAAAGGGGACCATTTTACTTTTCGGCAAATCTTTTAAAATGGGCCTTTTTGAGCCAGGATTTTTTGTTAAAAATACTGCAAGGGGTTAAACTTGTTCTTTTGAAAAATTTGGGACCATTTTATTTGTCGGCGAGTTTTTAAGAATGGGCCTTTTTGAGCCAGGATTTTTTGTAAAAAATACTGCAAGGGGTTAAACTTGTTCTTTTGAAAAATTTTGGACCATTGTATTTTTCGGCCAATTTTTAAAAATGGGCCTTGTTGAGCCACGATTTTTTGTTGAAAATACTGCAGGGGATTAAACTTGTTCTTTTGAAAGATTTGGGACCATTTTATTTTGCGGCCGATTGTAAAAAATGGGCCTTTTTGAGCCAGGATTTTTTGTTAAAAATACTGCAAGGGGTTAAACTTGTTCATTTGAAAGATTTGGGACCATTTTATTTTTCGGCCAATTTTTAAAAATGGGCATTTTTGGGCCAGGATTTTTTGCTAAAAATACTGCAAGGGGTTAAACTTGTTCTTTTAAAAGATTTGGAACCATTTTATTTTTCGGCCAATTTTTAAAAATGGGCCTTTTTGAGCCATGATTTTTTGTTAAAAATACTGCAAGGGGTTAAACTTGTTCTTTTGAAAGATTTGGGACCATTTTATTTTCCGGCCAATTTTTAAAAATGGGCCTTTTTGAGCCAGGATTTTTTGTTAAAAATACTGCAAGGGGTTAAACTTGTTCTTTTAAAAGATTTGGGACCATTTTATTTTTCGGCCAATTTTTAAAAATGGGCCTTTTTGAGCCAGGATTTTTTGCTAAAAATACAGCAAGGGGTTAAACTTGTTCTTTTAAAAGATTTGGGACCATTTTATTTTTCGGCCAATTTTTAAAAATGGGCCTTTTTGAGCCAGGATTTTTTGCTAAAAATACTGCAAGGGGTTAAACTTGTTCTTTTAAAAGATTTCGGACCATTTTATTTTTCGGCCAATTTTTAAAAATGGGCCTTTTTGAGCCAGGATTTTTTGCTAAAAATACTGCAAGGGGTTAAACTTGTTCTTTTAAAAGATTTGGGACCATTTTATTTTTCGGCCAATTTTTAAAAATGGGCCTTTTTGAGCCAGGATTTTTTGTTAAAAATACTGCAAGGGGTTAAACTTGTTCTTTTGAAAGATTTGGGACCATTTTATTTTCCGGCCAATTTTTAAAAATGGGTCTTTTTGGGCCAGGATTTTTTGTTAAAAATACTGCAAGGGGTTAAACTTGTTCTTTTGAAAGATTTGGGATCATTTTATTTTCCGGCCAATTTTTAAAAATGGGCCTTGTTGAGCCACGATTTTTTGTTAAAAATACTGCAAGGGGTTAAACTTGTTCTTTTAAAAGATTTGGGATCATTTTATTTTCCGGCCAATTTTTAAAAATGGGCCTTTTTGAGCCAGGATTTTTTGTTAAAAATACTGCAAGGGGTTAAACTTGTTCTTTTGAAAGATTTGGGACCATTTTACTTTTCGGCCAATTTTTAAAAATGGGCCTTTTTGAGCCAGGATTTTTTGTTAAAAATACTGCAAGGGGTTAAACTTGTTTTTTTGAAAGATTTGGGACTATTTTATTTTTCGGCTAATTTTTAAAAATGGGCCTTTTTGTGCTAGGATTTTTTGTTAAAAATACTGAAAGGGGTTAAACTTGTTCTTTTAAAAGATTTTGGACCATTTTATTTTTCGGCCAATTTTTCAAAAATGGGCCTTTTTGAGCCAGGATTTTTTTTAAAAAATACTGCAAGGGGTTAAACTTGTTCTCTTGAAGGATTTGGGACCATTTTATTTTTTTGCCAATTTTTAAAAATGGGCCTTTTTGAGCCATGATTTTTTACTAAAAATACTGCAAGGGGTTAAACTTGTTCTTTTAAAAGATTTGGGACCATTTTATTTTTCGGCCAATTTTTAAAAATGGGCCTTTTTGAGCCAGGATTTTTTGTTAAAAATACTGCAAGAGGTTAAACTTGTTCTTTTGAAAGATTTGGGACCATTTTATTTTTCGGCCAATTTTTAAAAATGGGCCTTTTTTAGCCAGGATATTTTGTTAAAAATACTGCAAGGGGTTAAACTTGTTCTTTCGAAAGATTTGGGACCATTTTATTTTTCGGCCAATTTTTAAAAATGGGCCTTTTTGAGCCAGGATTTTTTGTTAAAAATACTGCAAGGGGTTAAACTTGTTCTTTTGAAAGATTTGGGACCATTTTATTTTTCGGCCAATTTTTTAAAAATGGGCCTTTTTGAGCCAGGATATTTTGTTAAAAATACTGCAAGGGGTTAAACTTGTTCCTTTAAAAGATTTGGGACCATTTTATTTTTCGGCCAATTTTTAAAAATGGGCCTTTTTGAGCCAGGATATTTTGTTAAAAATACTGCAAGGGGTTAAACTTGTTCCTTTAAAAGATTTGGGACCATTTTATTTTTCGGCCAATTTTTAAAAATGGGCCTTTTTGAGCCAGGATTTTTTGTTAAAAATACTGCAAGGGGTTAAACTTGTTCTTTTGAAAGATTTGGGACCATTTTATTTTCCGGCCAATTTTTAAGAATGAGCCTTTTTTAGCCAGGATATTTTGTTAAAAATACTGCAAGGGGTTAAACTTGTTCTTTTCAAAGATTTGGGACCATTTTATTTTTCGGCCAATTTTTAAAAATGGGCCTTTTTGAGCCAGGATTTTTTGCTAAAAATACTGCAAGGGGTTAAACTTGTTCTTCATTTTTAAAAATTGGCCGAAAAGTAAAATGGTCCCAAATCTTTCAAAAGAACAAGTTTAACCCCTTGCAGTATTTTTAGCAAAAAATCGTGGCCCAAAAAGGCCCATTTTTAAAAATTGGCCGAAAAATAAAATTGCCCCAAATTTTTTAAAAGAACAAGTTTACCCCTTGCAGTATTTTTTGCAAAAAATCCTGGCTCAAAAAGGCCCATTTTTAAAAACTGGCCGAACAATAAAATGGTCCCAAATCTTTCAAAAGAACAAGTTTAACCCCTTGCAGTATTTTAAACAAAAAATCATGGCTCAAAAAGGCCCATTTTTAAAAATTGGCCGAAAAATAAAATGCTCCCAAATCTTTCAAAAGAACAAGTTTAACCCCTTGCAGTATTTTTAACAAAAAATCCTGGCTCAAAAAGGCCCCTTTTTAAGAATTGGCCGAAAAATAAAATGGTCCCAAATCTTTTAAAAGAACAAGTTTAACCCCTTGCAGTATTTTTAGCAAAAAATCCTGGCCCAAAAAGGCCCCTTTTTAAAAATTGGCTTAAAAATAACATGGTCCCAAATCTTTCAAAAGAACAAGTTTAACCCCTTGCAGTATTTTTTACCAAAATTCCTGGCTCAAAAAGGCCCATTATTAAAAATTGGCCGAAAAATAAAATGGTCCCAAATCTTTCAAAAGAACAAGTTTAACCCCTTGCAGTATTTTGAACCAAAAATCCTGGCTCGAAAGAGCCCATTTTAAAAAATTGGCCGAAAATTGAAATGGTCCCAAATCTTTCAAAAGAACAAGTTTAACCCCTTGCAGTATTTTTAACAAAAAATCCTGGCTCAAAAAGGCCCATTTTTAAAAATTGGCCGAAAAATAAAATGGTCCCAAACCTTTTTAAAGAACAAGTTTAACCCCTTGCAGTATTTTTAGCAAAAAATCATGGCTCAAAAAGGCCCATTTTTAAAAATTGGCCGAAAAATAAAATGGTCCCAAATCTTTCAAAAGAACAAGTTTAACCCCTTGCAGTATTTTTAACAAAAAATCCTAGCACAAAAAGGCCCATTTTTAAAAATTGGCCGAAAAATAAAATGGTCCCAAATCTTTTAAAAGAACAAGTTTAACCCCTTGCAGTATTTTTAACAAAATATCCTGGCTAAAAAAGGCCCATTTTGAAAAATTTGCCGGAAAATAACATGGTCCCAAATCTTTTAAAAGAACAAGTTTAACCCCTTGCAGTATTTTTAGCAAAAAATCCTGGCCCAAAAAGGTCCATTTTTAAAAATTTGCCGAAAAATAAAATCGTCCCAAATCTTTCAAAAGAACAAGTTTAACCCCTTGCAGTATTTTTAACAAAAAATCCTGGCCCAAAAAGACCCATTTTTAAAAATTGGCCGAAAAATGAAATGGTCCCAAATCTTTCAAAAGAACAAGTTTAACCCCTTGCAGTATTTTTAACAAAAAATCCTGGCTCAAAAAGGCCCATTTTTAAAAATTGGCCGAAAAATAAAATGGTACCAAATCTTTTAAAAGAACAAGTTTAACCCCTTGCAGTATTTTTAGCAAAAAATCCTGGCTCAAAAAGGCCCATTTTTAAAAATTGGCCGGAAAATAAAATGGTCCCAAATCTTTTAAAAGAACAAGTTTAACCCCTTGCAGTATTTTTAGCAAACAATCCTGGCCCAAAAAGGCCCATTTTTAAAAATTGGCCGGAAAATAAAATGGTCCCAAACCTTTTTAAAGAACAAGTTTAACCCCTTGCAGTATTTTTAGCAAAAAATCATGGCTCAAAAAGGCCCATTTTTAAAAATTGGCCGAAAAATAAAACGGTCCCAAATCTTTCAAAAGAACAAGTTTAACCCCTTGCAGTATTTTTAACAAAAAATCCTAGCACAAAAAGGCCCATTTTTAAAAATTGGCCGAAAAATAAAATGGTCCCAAATCTTTCAAAAGAACAAGTTTAACCCCTTGCAGTATTTTTAACAAAAAATCCTGGCCCAAAAAGACCCATTTTCAAAAATTGGCCGAAAAATGAAATGGTCCCAAATCTTTTAAAAGAACAAGTTTAACCCCTTGCAGTATTTTTAGCAAAAAATCATGGCTCAAAAAGGCCCATTTTTAAAAATTGGCCGAACAATAAAGTGGTCACAAATCTTTCAAAAGAACAAGTTTAACCCCTTGCAGTATTTTTAACAAAAAATCCTGGCTCAAAAAGGCCCATTTTTAAAAATTGGCCGAAAAATAAAATGGTCCCAAATCTTTTAAAAGAACAAGTTTAACCCCTTGCAGTATTTTTAGCAAAAAATCCTGGCTCAAAAAGGCCCATTTTTAAAAATTGGCCGAAAAATAAAATGGTACCAAATCTTTTAAAAGAACAAGTTTAACCCCTTGCAGTATTTTTAGCAAAAAATCCTGGCCCAAAAAGGCCCATTTTTAAAAATTGGCCGAAAAATAAAATGGTCCCAAATCTTTCAAAAGAACAAGTTTAACCCCTTGCAGTATTTTTAACAAAAAATCCTGGCCCAAAAAGACCCATTTTTAAAAATTGGCCGAAAAATAAAAGGGTCCCAAATCTTTCAAAAGAACAAGTTTAACCCCTTGCAGTATTTTTAACAAAAAATCCTGGCTCAAAAAGGCCCATTTTCAAAAATTGGCCGAAAAATAAAATGGTCCCAAATCTTTTAAAAGAACAAGTTTAACCCCTTGCAGTATTTTTAGCAAAAAATCCTGGCCCAAAAAGGCCCATTTTTAAAAATTGGCCGAAAAATAAAATGGTCCCAAATCTTTCAAAAGAACAAGTTTAACCCCTTGCAGTATTTTTAACAAAAAATCCTAGCACAAAAAGGCCCATTTTAAAAATTGGCCGAAAAATAAAATGGTCCCAAATCTTTTAAAAGAACAAGTTTAACCCCTTGCAGTATTTTTAACAAAATATCCTGGCTAAAAAAGGCCCATTTTGAAAAATTTGCCGGAAAATAACATGGTCCCAAATCTTTTAAAAGAACAAGTTTAACCCCTTGCAGTATTTTTAGCAAAAAATCCTGGCCCAAAAAGGTCCCATTTTTAAAAATTGGCCGAAAAATAAAATGGTCCCAAATCTTTCAAAAGAACAAGTTTAACCCCTTGCAGTATTTTTAACAAACAATCCTGGCCCAAAAAGGCCCATTTTTAAAAATTGGCCGAAAATAAATGGTCCCAAATCTTTTCAAAAGAACAAGTTTAACCCCTTGCAGTATTTTTAACAAAAATCCTGGCTCAAAAAGGCCCATTTTTAAAAATTGGCCGAAAAATAAAATGGTACCAAATCTTTTAAAAGAACAAGTTTAACCCCTTGCAGTATTTTTAGCAAAAATCCTGGCTCAAAAAGGCCCATTTTTAAAAATTGGCCGAAAATAAAATGGTCCCAAATCTTTTAAAAGAACAAGTTTAACCCCTTGCAGTATTTTTAACAAAAAATCCTGGCTCAAAAAGGCCCATTTTTAAAAATTGGCCGAAAATAAATGGTCCCAAATCTTTAAAAAGAACAAGTTAAACCCCTTGCAGTATTTTATTAAACAAAGATATCCTGGCTAAAAAATGGCCCATTTTTAAAAATTGGCCGGAAAATAAAATGGTCCCAAATCTTTTTAAAGAACAGTTTAACCCCTTGCAGTATTTTAGCAAACACTCCTGGCCCAAAAAGGTCCATTTTTAAAAGTTGGCCGGAAAATAAAATGGTCCCAAATCTTTTAAAAGAACAAGTTTAACCCCTTGCAGTATTTTTAAGCAAAAAATCCTGGCCCAAAAAGGCCCATTTTTAAAAATTGGCCGGAAAATAAAATGGTCCCAAACCTTTTTAAAGAACAAGTTTAACCCCTTGCAGTATTTTTAGCAAAAAATCATGGCTCAAAAAGGCCCATTTTTAAAAATTGGCCGAAAAATAAAACGGTCCCAAATCTTTCAAAAGAACAAGTTTAACCCCTTGCAGTATTTTTAACAAAAAATCCTAGCACAAAAAGGCCCATTTTTAAAAATTGGCCGAAAAATAAAATGGTCCCAAATCTTTCAAAAGAACAAGTTTAACCCCTTGCAGTATTTTTAACAAAAAATCCTGGCCAAAAAAGACCCATTTTCAAAAATTGGCCGAAAAATGAAATGGTCCCAAATCTTTTAAAAGAACAAGTTTAACCCCTTGCAGTATTTTTAGCAAAAAATCATGGCTCAAAAAGGCCCATTTTTAAAAATTGGCCGAAAAATAAAGTGGTCACAAATCTTTCAAAAGAACAAGTTTAACCCCTTGCAGTATTTTTAACAAAAAATCCTGGCTCAAAAAGGCCCATTTTTAAAAATTGGCCGAAAAATAAAATGGTACCAAATCTTTTAAAAGAACAAGTTTAACCCCTTGCAGTATTTTTAGCAAAAAATCCTGGCCCAAAAAGGCCCATTTTTAAAAATTGGCCGAAAAATAAAATGGTCCCAAATCTTTCAAAAGAACAAGTTTAACCCCTTGCAGTATTTTTAACAAAAAATCCTGGCTCAAAAAGGTCCCATTTTTAAAAATTGGCCGAAAAATAAAATGGTCCCAAATCTTTTAAAAGAACAAGTTTAACCCCTTGCAGTATTTTTAGCAAAAAATCCTGGCTCAAAAAGGCCCATTTTTAAAAATTGGCCGAAAAATAAAATGGTACCAAATCTTTTAAAAGAACAAGTTTAACCCCTTGCAGTATTTTTAGCAAAAAATCCTGGCCCAAAAAGGCCCATTTTTAAAAATTGGCCGAAAAATAAAATGGTCCCAAATCTTTCAAAAGAACAAGTTTAACCCCTTGCAGTATTTTTAACAAAAAATCCTGGCTCAAAAAGGCCCATTTTTAAAAATTGGCCGAAAAATAAAATGGTACCAAATCTTTTAAAAGAACAAGTTTAACCCCTTGCAGTATTTTTAGCAAAAAATCCTGGCTCAAAAAGGCCCATTTTTAAAATTGGCCGGAAAATAAAATGGTCCCAAATCTTTTAAAAGAACAAGTTTAACCCCTTGCAGTATTTTTAGCAAAAAATCCTGGCCCAAAAAGGATCATTTTTAAAAATTGGCCGAAAAATAAAATGGTCCCAAATCTTTTAAAAGAACAAGTTTAACCCCTTGCAGTATTTTTAACAAAATATCCTGGCTAAAAAATGGCCCATTTTTAAAAATTGGCCGGAAAATAAAATGGTCCCAAATCTTTTAAAAGAACAAGTTTAACCCCTTGCAGTATTTTTAGCAAACAATCCTGGCCCAAAAAGGTCCATTTTTAAAAATTGGCCGAAAAATAAAATGGTCCCAAATCTTTCAAAAGAACAAGTTTAACCCCTTCCAGTATTTTTAACAAAAAATCCTGGCTCAAAAAGGCCCATTTTTAAAAATTGGCCGGAAAATAAAATGGTCCCAAACCTTTTTAAAGAACAAGTTTAACCCCTTGCAGTATTTTTAGCAAAAAATCATGGCTCAAAAAGGCCCATTTTTAAAAATTGGCCGAAAAATAAAACGGTCCCAAATCTTTCAAAAGAACAAGTTTAACCCCTTGCAGTATTTTTAACAAAAAATCCTAGCACAAAAAGGCCCATTTTTAAAAATTGGCCGAAAAATAAAATGGTCCCAAATCTTTCAAAAGAACAAGTTTAACCCCTTGCAGTATTTTTAACAAAAAATCCTGGCCCAAAAAGACCCATTTTCAAAAATTGGCCGAAAAATGAAATGGTCCCAAATATTTTAAAAGAACAAGTTTAACCCCTTGCAGTATTTTTAGCAAAAAATCATGGCTCAAAAAGGCCCATTTTTAAAAATTGGCCGAAAAATAAAGTGGTCACAAATCTTTCAAAAGAACAAGTTTAACCCCTTGCAGTATTTTTAACAAAAAATCCTGGCTCAAAAAGGCCCATTTTTAAAAATTGGCCGAAAAATAAAATGGTCCCAAATCTTTTAAAAGAACAAGTTTAACCCCTTGCAGTATTTTTAGCAAAAAATCCTGGCTCAAAAAGGCCCATTTTTAAAAATTGGCCTAAAAATAAAATGGTACCAAATCTTTTAAAAGAACAAGTTTAACCCCTTGCAGTATTTTTAGCAAAAAATCCTGGCCCAAAAAGGCCCATTTTTAAAAATTGGCCGAAAAATAAAATGGTCCCAAATCTTTCAAAAGAACAAGTTTAACCCCTTGCAGTATTTTTAACAAAAAATCCTGGCTCAAAAAGGCCCATTTTTAAAAATTGGCCGAAAAATAAAATGGTCCCAAATCTTTTAAAAGAACAAGTTTAACCCCTTGCAGTATTTTTAACAAAATATCCTGGCTAAAAAAGACCCATTTTTAAAAATTGGCCGAAAAATGAAATGGTCCCAAAGCTTTTAAAAGAACAAGTTTAACCCCTTGCAGTATTTTTAGCAAAAAATCATGGCTCAAAAAGGCCCATTTTTAAAAATTGGCCGAAAAATAAAGTGGTCACAAATCTTTCAAAAGAACAAGTTTAACCCCTTGCAGTATTTTTAACAAAAAATCCTGGCTCAAAAAGGCCCATTTTTAAAAATTGGCCGAAAAATAAAATGGTCCCAAATCTTTTAAAAGAACAAGTTTAACCCCTTGCAGTATTTTTAGCAAAAAATCCTGGCTCAAAAAGGCCCATTTTTAAAAATTGGCCGAAAAATAAAATGGTACCAAATCTTTTAAAAGAACAAGTTTAACCCCTTGCAGTATTTTTAGCAAAAAATCCTGGCCCAAAAAGGCCCATTTTTAAAAATTGGCCGAAAAATAAAATGGTCCCAAATCTTTCAAAAGAACAAGTTTAACCCCTTGCAGTATTTTTAACAAAAAATCCTGGCCCAAAAAGACCCATTTTTAAAAATTGGCCGAAAAATGAAATGGTCCCAAATCTTTTAAAAGAACAAGTTTAACCCCTTGCAGTATTTTTAGCAAAAAATCATGGCTCAAAAAGGCCCATTTTTAAAAATTGGCCGAAAAAATAAATGGTCCCAAATCTTTAAAAGAACAAGTTTAACCCCTTGCAGTATTTTTAAAAAAAAATCCTGGCTCAAAAAGGCCCATTTTTAAAAATTGGCCGAAAAATAAAATGGTCCCAAATCTTTTAATAGAACAAGTTTAACCCCTTGCAGTATTTTTAGCAAAAAATCCTGGCTCAAAAAGGCCCATTTTTAAAAATTGGCCGGAAAATAAAATGGTCCCAAATCTTTTAAAAGAACAAGTTTAACCCCTTGCAGTATTTTAACAAAAAATCCTGGCTCAAAAAGGCCCATTTTTAAAAATTGGCCGAAAAATAAAATGGTCCCAAATCTTTTAAAAGAACAAGTTTAACCCCTTGCAGTATTTTTAACAAAATCCTGGCCCAAAAAGGCCCATTTTTAAAAATTGGCCGAAAAATAAAATGGTCCCAAATCTTTCAAAAGAACAAGTTTAACCCCTTGCAGTATTTTTAACAAAAAATCCTGGCTCAAAAAGGCCCATTTTTAAAAATTGGCCGGAAAATAAAATGGTCCCAAATCTTTTAAAAGAACAAGTTTAACCCCTTGCAGTATTTTTAACAAAAAATCATGGCTCAAAAAGGCCCATTTTTAAAAATTGGCCGAAAAATAAAACGGTCCCAAATCTTTCAAAAGAACAAGTTTAACCCCTTGCAGTATTTTTAACAAAAAATCCTAGCACAAAAAGGCCCATTTTTAAAAATTGGCCGATAAATAAAATGGTCCCAAATCTTTCAAAAGAACAAGTTTAACCCCTTGCAGTATTTTTAACAAAAAATCCTGGCCCAAAAAGACCCATTTTTAAAAATTGGCCGAAAAATGAAATGGTCCCAAATCTTTTAAAAGAACAAGTTTAACCCCTTGCAGTATTTTTAGCAAAAATTCCTGGCTCAAAAAGGCCCATTTTTAAAAATTGGCCGGAAAATAAAATGGTCCCAAATCTTTTAAAAGAACAAGTTTAACCCCTTGCAGTATTTTTAGCAAAAAATCCTGGCCCAAAAAGGCCCATTTTTAAAAATTGGCCGAAAAATAAAATGGTCCCAAATCTTTCAAAAGAACAAGTTTAACCCCTTGCAGTATTTTTAACAAAAAATCCTGGCTCAAAAAGGCCCATTTTTAAAAATTGGCCGAAAAATAAAATGGTCCCAAATCTTTTAAAAGAACAAGTTTAACCCCTTGCAGTATTTTTAACAAAAAATCCTGGCTCAAAAAGGCCCATTTTTAAAAATTGGCCGGAAAATAAATGGTCCCAAATCTTTCAAAAGAACAAGTTTAACCCCTTGCAGTATTTTTAACAAAAAATCCTGGCACAAAAAGGCCCATTTTTAAAAATTGGCCGAAAAATAAAATGGTCCCAAATCTTTTAAAAGAACAAGTTTAACCCCTTGCAGTATTTTTAGTAAAAAATCCTGGCCCAAAAAGGCCCATTTTTAAAAATTGGCCGAAAAAATAAATGGTCCCAAATCTTTCAAAAGAACAAGTTTAACCCCTTGCAGTATTTTTTGCAAAAAATCCTGGCCCAAAAAGGCCAATTTTTAAAAATTGGCCGGAAAATAAAATGGTCCCAAATCTTTTTAAAGAACAAGTTTAACCCCTTGCAGTATTTTCAACAAAAAATCGTGGCTCAACAAGGCCCATTTTTAAAAATTGGCCGAAAAATACAATGGGCCCAAATCTTTTAAAAGAACAAGTTTAACCCCTTGCAGTATTTTTTGTAAAAAATCCTGGCCCAAAAAGGCCCATTTTAAAAAATTGGCCGAAAAATAAAATGGTCCCAAATCTTTCAAAAGAACAGCAGTATTTTTAACAAAAAATCCTGGCTCAAAAAGGCCCATTTTAAAAAATTGGCCGGAAAATAAAATGGTCCCAAATCTTTTAAAAGAACAAGTTTAACCCCTTGCAGTATTTTTAACAAAAAATCCTAGCACAAAAAGGCCCATTTTTAAAAATTTGCCGATAAATAAAATGGTCCCAAATCTTTCAAAAGAACAAGTTTAACCCCTTGCAGTATTTTTAACAAAAAATCCTGGCCCAAAAAGACCCATTTTTAAAAATTGGCCGAAAAATGAAAATGGTCCCAAATCTTTTAAAAGAACAAGTTTAACCCCTTGCAGTATTTTTAGCAAAAAATCATGGCTCAAAAAAGCCCATTTTTAAAAATTGGCCGAAAAATAAAATGGTCCCAAATCTTTTAAAAGAACAAGTTTAACCCCTGCAGTATTTTTAGTAAAAATCCTGGCCCAAAAAGGCCCATTTTTAAAAATTGGCCGAAAAATAAAATGGTCCCAAATCTTTCAAAAGAACAAGTTTAACCCCTTGCAGTATTTTTTGCAAAAAATCCTGGCCCCAGAAGGCCAATTTTTAAAAATTGGCCGGAAAATAAAATGGTCCCAAATCTTTTTAAAGAACAAGTTTAACCCCTTGCAGTAATTTCAACAAAAAATCGTGGCTCAACAAGGCCCATTTTTAAAAATTGGCCGAAAAATAAAATGGTCCCAAATCTTCCAAAAGAACAAGTTTAACCCCTTGCAGTATTTTTAGAAAAAATCCTGGCCCAAAAAGGCCCATTTTAAAAAATTGGCCGAAAATAAAATGGTCCCAAATCTTTCAAAAGAACAAGTTAACCCCTGCAGTATTTTTAACAAAAAATCCTGGCTCAAAAAGGCCCATTTTAAATAAATGGCCGGAAAATAAAATGGTCCCAAATCTTTTAAAAGAACAAGTTTAACCCCTTGCTGTATTTTCAACAAAAAATCGTGGCTCAACAAGGCCCATTTTTAAAAATTTGCCGAAAAGTAAAATGGTCCCAAATCTTCCAAAAGAACAAGTTTAACCCCTTGCAGTATTTTTAACAAAAAATCCTGGCTAAACAATGGCCGTTTTTAAAAATTGGCCGAAAAATAAATGGTCCCAAATCTTCCAAAAGAACAAGTTTAACCCCTTGCAGTATTTTTAACAAAAAATCCTGGCTAAAAAATGGCCGTTTTTAAAAATTGGCCGAAAAATAAAATGGTCCCAAATCTTTTAAAAGAACAAGTTTAACCCCTTGCAGTATTTTTAGCAAAAAATCCTGGCCCAAAAAGGCCAATTTTTAAAAATTGGCCGGAAAATAAAATGGTCCCAAATCTTTTTAAAGAACAAGTTTAACCCCTTGCAGTAATTTCAACACAAAATCGTGGCTCAAAAAGGCCCATTTTTTAAAATTGGCCGAAAAATTAAACGGTCCCAAATCTTTTAAAAGAACAAGTTTAACCCCTTGCAGTATTTTTAGCAAAAAATCCTGGCTCAAAAAGGCCCATTTTAAAAAATTGGCCGAAAAATAAAATGGTCCCAAATCTTTTAAAAGATCCAGGTTTGACCCAACTGTGTGCAGTTATGTTCAAGTTTAAAATACAATTAAAGCTCAGCTACATTAAAGCTACTGCTTACCCGTGTCCATAAGGTGAGATGAAGTACAAACAGCAGTGGACTCTGTTGTCAATAATGTTCTTTCGGTTCAATCCACTTTCATCCTGGTAATACTGAGCAAATTGCTCCTCGATGTAATCGATTATTGGAGTACACCTTTAAAGACAAATTCAATGTTAACGGTTTGCACTTTTTATTTGTTTATTTTATTTATTTATTACATGAACTTTAAACAGGATAAAACGATCAGCAAAAGCTGTTTTACGTCTTCAATGTCCCGTTGTTTTACACACAAAAACCAAAACCACAACAAAGAATAGAAACAGATGTAGAAAGGACAGGATGAATGATTAAATAGCCTTGCCTTAAAATACAATGCCCATCAGCCTTTTTGTTTACATGGATCTTAAGAAACAGTATACTATTAATTGATCTTTCTCTGGACTGTAACCAGTGTGTCTTGTTAATGGTCACAGTTTTACCTTTTAACCTGTAGTCAGCGTGTGTGTTTGCCGAGCCGTATTCTCCTTTCTTTACCTTCCCCACCTGTGTGCTTTGATAATGGCGCACTTATTTCCTTTCAAGACGTGGTCATGCTTGAGAAATTATGTGGTATAAAAGGTAACGAATGGCATAGGGAGGCTCAGGACGGGATGCTGACCGGTGCAAACCTCGGGGATGTGATGTTCATTGCTTCTACCGTGGGGTCTGACGGCGCTACTGACTGGACGGGAATTCGTTGGGCGTGGCACTGAGGGGATGGACTACTTTAATTGTGATGTACCACCGAAGACTACCTACCGGTGGTGAGCACCGGTCTCCCCGTTCCCGAGCACTTCTGGGTCGATTGAGCCAAAAAATGGTATTTCTTTAAATATTCTAATTTCATCTATATTCGGCCGAATTCTTACCTTAATATCCCGATACAATTCATTTACGAACTATGCCTTGATTTATGCTATATCTAACTTCATTTTGTCATCACCCTTATGGGGTTCAACCTTGTGGCACTCCCTTTTTACTACTCCATGTTCCCTTTTTACCCTCAACAACGTAACAATTTGACAACATATTTGCTCGAGTGCCGTCACTGATAGCCTGATCTCCTATACCTGAAATGGTGCTGCATTATTAAACGTATATCTACAGTAAAAAAAAAACACTTACGAGGCATTGCAGTTGATAGAATCCCCAAATCCTGGCGTGTCGACAACATTGAGTCTTAGTCGAACTCCTTGCTCCTCGATGTCGACTGCGCATCTCTTAATGTCAACTGTCTGCTCAATACGCTCTGAGTGAAAGAGTGATACACTGAAGTAACTTTTTGTTGACGTAATACCCCTCCAATTTGAGGAGCTTATAATTAAACATAATTTTAATACATACATGTAAATCATGGATACTTTAAGCATTCATATCTAAAGTCATCCATCAAAATCTCCTTTTAGTGCAGTTATCCAACTTCGTATGACATTAGAGCCAAACAACAAAATGCTTATGATGCCATATTATACCAATGTCATCTCTGCCATTCAGTGGAGTATTTGTGAAGGATTCGGAAGGCTCATAGCCAAATACATTTTTAGAACTACGATTTTTATTTGCGATTGTACCGTACTATACGCAATGAAACCAGTATGAAAGCGCAAGTTTATATTATGAGGAATGTGTATTGCTTTCGTATAAAGAGTGAGCATTATACTGCATTTGAAAGTATTGTAATAACAACAGTTTTGTTTCTTCAAGCGCAGAGCAACTTTGTTTGCGTCTGCTGTCGATTTAGTATTTTCTCTTGAGAGCTACGTTTAGTTACCATCAGCGCTGATATCTCTTCTTTCTTTGTATAAATCTGTCAGGAAGAGGCTGTTGACCAAAGTAGACTTCCCTAGGCCTGATTCACCTGTGAATGGGATAATAAATAATATTAAAAACTAAAAAACTTAACATCAAACAAACAAATAGAAAGGACTAACAAAAAACACCCCAACAAACTTCAAAATTGTCGTTCAGGGTTCACATTTCTCTTCAATCCACTTATTCACCTTTTCCTTTATTTTTTGTTTGGTGATTTTTGATTAATGAAGATGCCCATTTAAGCTGCTGGTATGAAACATCATTGCAGTATATAGGCCTAAACACAAACGAAACGCCAAATCCCCCATAAGAATTCACTTTATCTTATTGACCTCATGACGCAATAACATATTTACACCCTTTCCCCCAAAAAACATTAATTACTTCCTATTTCCCGAAACTTATTTTTAATCTTCTGCAAACCTGATACAGATCAGCCTGCTAGCAGCGAGCTATGCCGACAATCACACAAACTAGCATGAGCCAGTTCCTAAGTTATTGTCATACAGTCTCACAATGTTTTCGTAACCCACTCGTAATCATCCTGAAATGTTTTTGAGGTAGAATTGCTGTGTCTTGTTACATCTGCCCAAGGCTTGCTTTGAAAGATGTTTATCGAGCTCAATATAGAACCGACGATTTCAGTTGGTTCTAAAAGCGATAGCTACAAGCATGTTCACCGATTGAACCTGTCCACATTATTAATTCTCCAGGCTCTGAGATCCCTATGATCCTTATGATCAAAAACCAGGAATTTCACAAATGAAAAAACAAACACCTCCCATCAGAGTGAGTCAAAATTCCATTTGCGGTGGTCAACTTTTAGCCATGCTTCCCAGCATCTGCCTAATTCATATTGTGGTCCACCCATTCTTACCGACAACCATCAAAGTGAATTCAAACCCTTTCTTGACCGATTTGCGATGAACTTGATCGGGTAGAGTAGCGAAGCCCACATACTCCCGGCCGGACTGTAGATATAAATGAAATAGTTAATCATTACAAACCTGATGAGAAATTTGCCATCTGATTCGTAATTTATCACTTATCACAATCGGGAAGAGCTATTCAGAAATGCCCTGGATTGTGTGTCAGGAGACCTGGCTTTAATTCGGATTCTGCGCGCGTCAAGTTAAAAAGGGACTTGGTTACTCAGATTCTGCGTCAGTTTGACCCATACCATTGGTAATATTTTGATACAAGAATCCCGGCCACATTGACCCTAAACGGTTCAGGAACCACGAGACCCCGAGTTTTAAGAGTCTTATATGCAAACCATGCAGCCATGCCTTTGTGTTAAAAATGCCAACTGACATCTTTGTTTGGACCTTCGTAATAATTATGTCAATACAAAACTAGTGCTGGTCATCAGCCCATTTCCCTTATAAGATTGTCACACTTTCGTTCACATTACTTCCGTTTACATGTATATAACCCAAACAGCTTCATACACACTGGCAAACTAATTATCTGACGCCAAGTAAGATTTTAAAAAGATTCTATAAGCCTATAAAGTATAACCAGTTCGTTTACAAAGCCTCAACCACTGAACTTCAAAACTCAATTCGGGAAATTATCTGAACATCATAAATACTCGCACACTTCATTAACCTTCAAACTATTGATTAACGAGATGTACAGCATGGAGTTAACCTTCAACCCGTTTACCAGACTACAATGAGTTCCTATATACTATTTGGGTACACAAATCTGACACAAAAGGACATTGATTTGTCTATTTTTAGACGTGCGTGTTTCTCTTTGAAACAGAACAAATTCGGGGAAAACGTAAATACATATACAACATATACATATGCATATACGTTGTTCAAGCATACCTATGATATCAAGTTTACCACAAAGAAATACCGTTATGCAAATTATTAAAATACTAGGAACTGTCAGTGGTGTTTTTCGTTTTTTCAAACTTTAACACAGTTCATTCTCTGGATATAAACAGTTATTCAGTACAAAACATTTTCAATAACTGAGTATTTTGTTTGTGTTCTCATATTATACCAAAAGGCTGACGCTGTCATACATCGATACCCATTAGCTTTCGATCGTTACACTGGGTTATTGCTGGTTTATGGTTTTGCTTTACTCTGTGGCAAGCCTATCACATTCCAATATATAGCGGAAAGGAATTTGAAATAATGTTTATAGCTTTCCGCAAATTCTAAATTCGATATCAATATTTGTTATTAATATATTGTTAATACATATTTATTAATAGTGATATGGTATTTGTACATTGTTGACATTGTCTGTATATGTGTATAATGTACAATGGTAGAGCCAGTGTTAGGGCCTACATACTTTAGATGTCTTTCCCGTCCAGTCTTACAAATGTTTTGCATAATGTCTCCTTTTTCAAAAACAGTATACAAACAGTAGGCACGCACACCATAAGAGAATGTGCCCTCTCCCTTAAATCATTTCTACACAATCTCACACCGAATCTCACAACTGTTTTGTTGAATTAGGCCTACTTTTTTTTCTTCAAAACAATAATAACAACAATGCAGAAAATGAGTGACAAAATGCCTACAGCATGCCTTTAAGCGAAGCCCCTACTCAATTCGTGGTGCACCTCCCATGTCTGGAAGGGGAAACAACAACAGCATACCACAAGAACGAGAATCATTCATACACAAACCACACATTCCAAAGCAAACACTCCCTATTACGGGCTGGGATATTTTACTATAACAAAACATCAATTGTCGTGATTAAGTCAGTTGTCATGGGAATACCCATTCATCTGTGTGACGGAAATATATAAGTTGCCCTACAATGACCATAGCTTTGTATGCAAGAGTAGTATTTGTATTGTGCTAACCCACAAACTGTAACCCGTGTATTTCCGGGTACAAACGACAACTGTCTCGATTAATTTTTCTATATAATTTTTTTTAAGACTGCACAAGCATGTTAATTTAAAAACAAATGGACATGACATGACCACAAATTACACTGGCTGACCCGAGTACTTCCCTTTAGTCAATATTACACACGGCGCAATCCATAATGATATGAACTCAGTTGCGTAATTAGTGACCTACCAGTAACCATAGAGCTATAAATAGGCAGTAACAAACAAGTAGCCTACAATTTTAACGAGCTTGTTTTCGAGATAGCAAACCGATTATAGACATGATATCTGCCTAGTGAAGTATTTGTTTTAACACAAAATAAACTATTAGCAAATGAATTAAGTGTGGTAAGCCATTGTTTTAAGTGGTTCAAGTTGTACTCAATGAGTGCACAGTGTGTTGAGTGCAACATTACAATACATGTCGAATACTTTCTGGGCATGAAACTCTTAATTCCACGCTTTCGGTTTAGATAAAAACCATATCCTTGCCAAAACCAAAACCCAAAACCATATCTCATGCAAATCCCATAAGGTTTCCTATTATCTAAACATGCTTCAACGGTATTACTTGTTCATACTCATGCAGTTTTTCTCTTGTACAACATAGCTGCGTGATGTTACACTCGTTCTACACAATGTCAGTTAATGGAGGTAGAATTCTACTACCTCTACCTCCATGTATATTTTATGATTTAAATAATAAAATAAAACCCCGGTACTCAAGGTCAGTTATTATTGATTTGATTGTTTACATGGAATGTTAAACATACACGAGTGCACAAAATACAAAGCCATCATGTGTAGTTGTTTTCACAGACTCTCCGTTGACTGTGTACAGCGAGGAAACTCATTTTAGCCAATGTCTTGCTCAACTGAACACTGTTGATTCACTGCATTAATCTACCCATCACGATTCCAAAACAATACGCAGACAATACAAAAAATCGGTAGAAATTAAACAAAAATTAAAATATGCACGCATGCTAACCTCATTGCTACCCACTTGAGACTTCGGCATCTTTCAAGAAAAGACGATCAAAGACTCCGTGCCAAGAAAAGACGAACACTATCCTGAATTAGTATCACTTTCTCCAGATCAGAAAACACAGTCTGTTCTTCACATACACCACGAAAACAACATTCAGATGATAAACAGCTATGCAATGATGATGATGACGTTAGATAACTCAACCTCGTATCCTATAGCACATTCTGAACATCCGTCTTAACTTTGATGTTGTCAGCATTCCAAGTTCAGATTTCTGTCTCCCTGACACGTGTGGGTGATACCTTAATTGTGATTGATGCTTACTGATGTTGTCTGTAGAGTACGATTCTGCGTATAGACCGTCAATGTTGTTACCAATATTAAAGGAGTGGCCATGTACATACAGCGTTCATTTAACGGCAACAGTGTATTTGAAAAAAACACGTGCACCTTACTTCCAGTGCAGCTCTGGAAAATACAGCTTTCTCTTTCACCAATCTTTCAATTTCGTTTTTCCTCAGTTCCAATTAATGTTTGTATCAAATATCCTTCCAGATACAGCTCTTTGGTTTCTCCACTGTTCATTTGTTTCGACTCTGTCAGCAGTAGAAATTATTGTACAAGAACTGGGACACGATGATAAGCCAGCGTGCTTTGAGCCATTCGTCAATACATAGGCCTAATGATGTCAGACTCCGTAGTTCATATTCGGCTTGATAAATCCGACAACGCATTAAACGATCGTGTCCATGTTTCAAGTTCAATAGCTCTCGGCACCGCAAATCAACTTTGTTCCTTGTTTGACGGCCGGTGAATAAGGTACTGCGTGAATGCCAGCAACCTGAACTGTGGCAGGACACACGACCAAGCCTTTCTCGAACGTCAACTGGCTCGCGACTCTCGTACTCTATTAACCCCTCATTAACATTCTCACACAGTCGATATCCTAATTTCTAGTAGATGTGATCACACATGAAAGTGACAGTCACTCTATATCATTTCATCAGTTACCTGATATGGCAATAGCCCAAACACCTACATTAACCACGTAGGTTTTTCTAGACGTGGCTTCCGCTTGGTGGAATACGGCATACAGCAAGTGTTTATTCATTAGGTATTCACTGGTGCGATCGAAATAATTGTGGTTCGGTGGTTTCCCACGGAATGTCAAGGTTGCAACTTGGGTGAAGTCTAATTGCTCATGGTGATATTTACTCGACAATTTATTCATTGAGCTCATTGGTTTTGTGTTTCATTTCACAATAGGAAAACAAGGAAACCTGGCAATATGAAAACACTGCATGGGGTAGCGACTCAATTATTGTTAACCTTTATCATTACAATGTAGACACCTACCAAGGAAAATCAATCTCTTTAAAATATAAATACAAATTAAAAAGATCGATTCAGTTCGCCATGGATTGAAAAAAAACCCAGTAAAATTATATTGATGTATTTATTTGACGACTATAAATATCTAGAACCAGTCTATAGTTTACAACTTGCAATTAAAGTGGTATTTTAATAGGCCTTCCATGTTCGTATTAATTGCTCCAATACGATCATCATGATTTACCCGACAGGCACTGATTCAAAATTTGCTGACATTTTTTATTTGCAAATCATCTGGAGATTATAAGAGAACCCATAGACTATGGGGTCAGATATCCGTATAGTGAAATTCCGGTCTGATGTTTCTACAAGAAACAGTCCCGTGTCTTTAACTCTCTCTCTCTATTAGACACACGCATGATACAACAGCATGCAACCATATTTTGTATAACTTTGTTCGGAATCTCTGTTAGTGTAATTGTTTTGCTCTAAAAGGTTAGAAGCGCCCCTATTTTAAACCTACATCAGAGTAAACTACAGCAAACTTTGTCAAGTTCAACTTAACCGCGTTTTGATCCCTTAAAAAGAGTACCTTCCAGTTCAATATGACATTAAGAAAACGCAATTTGAAGCATTCTTCTTGTGGGTCCTTGGTTTATTGAGAATGCCCCCTTCCGAAGCTCCCCGGTGCGTCAGGGTGATTCACCCGGCCCTACTCATCTTGCAACTT
This sequence comes from Asterias rubens, assembly GCF_902459465.1. Lineage (NCBI taxonomy): Eukaryota > Metazoa > Echinodermata > Asteroidea > Forcipulatida > Asteriidae > Asterias > Asterias rubens. The sequence goes on along the minus strand of NC_047066.1, from coordinate 21,142,516 downwards.
CCTGCCTCGCTGTCTGGACCAAAATACCCCTCCATGTGCATTGACTGAGGTTTCCGGTTTAGCTGTAGTGGCCTCCCCTCAGAATAGGTACAATAGATGTGTTCGAGATGGTTTGAGACACCCATAAGCAGAGAGAAGTAGGTAGCCTACTTTTTCTCTGATGATGAAAGCTCACATGTTTACAAATTATACTTGGCACAGCGCCCTCTTTCGAACTTGTTTAGTTATGGGTTTTTTGTCGGTGAACCTCATCAAGTATCGCAGACGTCTCGCGCTTAATCAAACATTGTAGTTTTAATAAAGAAGGCTCATGTCTTAATCATCAACAGAGTATCTCTGCATGGTCGTTGTTCAGTAAAGACCCCACTCGAAATCACACTTGTATTATAGGAGCCATTATCAAAACAACTGATTGTGAAGTTTCATGTTATTACATTATTCATGTAAAATTGCTTCCAAACAAACATAAAAGTTTGATTAATTTCTCGTTATGTTAAAGAAGCATAATCGATCAAGGAAACGAAACTTCAATTTACGCATTTGTGTGATGTGAGTGTGATGTGCGAAACGAAAAATAATGCATAACAGTAATGGTTAGTTAATTATTAATTCATGATTTACGAGAAATTATATCTAACTACAGTGTGAATATCCCTTTGAAGCTCAAGTTTCTGACACTGGGTACGATTCGGGTCAGATCATCTCCCGTCCAAGAAGGTTTCCGGACGCAAACTCATTGCAACTCCTCATCAAAGACTATAGCTTCACCATAAGTCAAAAAAATACTCTGCACAAGATGAGGTTTGCATGTCTTTTTGTGCTCTTCTGCATTCCTGGAAGACATTTGAAGTTATATCTTAGTCTATTTTGTAGCCCAAATAGCCCAATTCAGCCGGTGTGCCCTTTTAAATTGGGTCGGGTTATTTATGTTACGACTTACTTGTGTATACGTCCCAATTAACTTTTGTTGCTCATGATTATCATGTTTTTTGTATTTCGTTTGTTCCTTTAAAAACTATGTATGTGACGTTGTTTTACAAGAACGCTGTATGCCTACAGTTATTCGCGTTTTCAGATATTATCACAGCCTAATCGGCATGAAATCCTGTTGTGTTTTTTAATAGGTTTAGTCTTCGGTGTGATTGACGTGCTGTAGGGTTTTGATAGCGACAGGTCTCACTTCTCCCTGATGTGATTACCGATTTTCATTCTGTGTCAATAATAAGACATCTCAATGGAATAAGTCCTACCCGCCAAGTGTCGACCTCGCCCCAAGGTCTAAGGATTGGAAAGGTGGACTTTAGCTTGGGTTATTTCAGTTGGATTACCAACTCCTATAAGGATATCCCAGTATGTTCATACATCGTACCTTGGAGCTATATCTCCATGATTGTAAGGGGGAATGAATTGTACTTATTAAAAAAATAGACAAGACTGGCTGGGTGGTGTGATGGAGATGGGCGAAATATTGATACAGGCACCCGTCAATATAACTATCAAACAAAACCATTTACCTGCTACAGGTTGCCATTAAGGCATAGCTATGAGATTGCACCAATTAATCAAACCCTTTGCGAAATTAATTAACGTCACGGGAGGAGAAACTTGAGGAAAACAGCCCTGCATCACTCAATTATAGGATTCGCGGAGGTTCATGCCATTGTTACGGTGCCACTTTGCATGCACAATCAACTACACTTAAAGAGGTTTGTTTACAACACTAAATTGATGTCAAAACAAACATAACAATCGACTTAAAAAAGGTATGCATTCATTTTGGATACTTATTGTAGGTATAGCAGATGGTGTGGTCCACTTCGAGCTATGTCTAGTATAGAAGGCTAACTGCATGGTCTTGAATCATAGGAGTATATACTAAGCGCTTAATAACCCCCTACTTTTGGACACAGGATGACTCAACAGATCACCTCCTCCATTTTTTTCTCAAGCATAACAAGCCAACATTGAGCATTAGCCTTAATTTAATTTCCATAGATTCCAACTTTCCAATAAATTTCCCACCCTTCCCCCATCCGAAGCCTAGTTCCGTCAATGTCCATCTAAGATAGAGAGTTAGTAAAGAAAACAGAGAGGAGCAAGAATGCTGTTTGTAATAGTTTACCTGGTGACTGTCGGCAGCAGCTTCACCACGTCGTGTTTCCCGTTCGGTGACCGATGAACTGCGGCTATTTAACTCGAAACGTTCTAGGGCACCTGTTAAAATAATTATATCACATAATACGCAAAAACTTGATACACAATATTTGTTATTGTTCACGTTTGCAACAACAGTCCGTATATGTACACACTTTGCAAAGAAAGGTTTGTACCAACTCCTTATTTGATGTCGATCTGTACAACAAAATATTAAGTAAAATGATTTTACATTTACCTTTAAACAACTTTGACCGTCGCCTGGACGGCTTCTCCGGTGGCACTTTACGACCTGCTTCAGCCATTTTATATTTTATGTTGTCAATAATGCTTCTTGATCACGCTTGTGTGACTATTAGCTGTATAGCTCAACCAACATGAATAATTAGCATGCAAGAATCAGTTTCGATAGTCAGTTCATGTTCGTGTTGATCGCTATGGACCTAGGACGTTTTCGAAACCATGTGCACGGCATTCAGTCACGCTATACCACCATTTTGAAACCTTGCATCCGAGAGCATGCGCACCCACAGCATAGTGTGACACCACTAACGCACAGACACGTGATTTCTAAAACGCTCGTACAGTCATGTCAACGTGATTGTAAAGCTGCAAGTCTATAAGCTGAAACAAAACCACTACTGTAAATGTTCTCAACGAATACCAAGGGCCAACATTAACCATAATATTAGACTGCAACCCGGAATTTGTACTTGTTTCTTACAGTGTTTCTATGTATTTTTTCTACAAACTCTGCAAACTTTACAGTTTCGATCACGGTATTCCGCAATATTGGCATAGGCCTATTATTGTCAAACTCTTTCAAGTTCGCAAAATAGTCATGGCGGCGGATTCACAACTACATGTAAATAACTTTTTCAAGAGAACATTTTTCAAGTCGAACAACTGAAACGAACAAAATATGATTAATTTTATACCTGTATGTACTTACCATTTCCGCTTGTGTATCTCTCAGCCATGTTTGCACCATGAAATTAATACAAATGCTTACATGCACATAGTCCAAATCTTTTAAATAGCTGCAGACCTTGGAACACATTTTACGTTTGGCTGGGTTTTAAAGCCTGGGTCTCTTTTTAAACTTTGGGGTTGCGAATTATGAATGAATGCTCACTGGTGCATTGCAAGTAGATTTCTTTTATGAAGTAGGGTTACAAGTTCATGTTTTTTCATTGGGCATCGGGGGAGTAAATACAATCATTATTACCATACTGGGCCAATGCCATAGCTGTTACATTGTATGTATTTTCTAAAGTAATGTTGATTGTACACATAGGCCTACAACCTGAAGGCGCTTTTGTACAAACTATTGAACTTGTACTGAAGTTCAACCATGAGGGCGCTATTGCCAACACACGCACACTAAAGGTAGCCGCGCTTGTCCACCATCGAGTCTTGACTGTATTGATCCTAGTAAACCATACAAGTTTAATAAATAATTCAGTTATTCAGTGGTAAAATAGAGGTAGAAATCCCGTTGTTGGATTCCTAACTTCATGATGACATTAAGGTCAGTTACTGCCCGAGGAATCGTGGCAGGTGGTTTGAGATTGCTAATTATATACAAGATGAATTTTGAGATCTAAAGCGGGGGAGACAACTTCGAAGAAATGAACCACTCATTGCTTTGAAAAAAAACAAGTAATAGATGACACAACATAATAAAGATATTGTGTACTTACTTGGCTGTTGTCTTGGAGTGGGGGAAACCCTTGTCCATGCTGTTCTAAATCCAGGGGCGCGGGATTGGAAGGACGACATTGTTGCTTTTCGACGAATTTGTAAGAAATAACACTGCACAATGTTACGTCTTAATGAGGCGTGTAACTAAAATGGAGACTATGAGGGAGGTACACTCTTATCCACTGCTGCTGTCTTAGAATAGCGTGGCAGTGTTAGGCGGAAATGAACATTATTTGACGGTTATTCAATAACAATATACTCCAACGGACAGAAGTGATTAAGGACTGATCAGAAGACCCTGTGCAATAGGGGATGAGTCAACCACTATGGGTTCCCTGTCGAGAATAACAGTTGTTGTCTATATCTCACACTGCGGTGACAGGGAATACATAGTAGTAGGCCTCTCAGGTCAAGAGCTTTCCAAGCAGTAGCCTTCTACAATATTTCACTTTCAGTTGAAGAGCTATACCTTCAAACTCTTTTCACGCAGGTCCATCCCATAGGAAGTACAAAAACTATGAAGTGTCTTAAAGGGCTAGAATGGGTTGTACCTTTTGCACTCCTTGTAGTCACTTGTAATCTCAACTGTCAATCAGTTTTCTTTAGTGATCGTATAGGCTAACTTATTTTTATTGTACTAATCCCACATCCAAAGGGCCAACCCACTAGCCTTGGTGACCGGCTGATTTTAAGGGTCGATTTGACGCACTGACACTGTGATGGTGAAAACGCTACAGGCTGCGGTTCGCTCAAGGTGACTCCTGCTATCACTCGCTAATCGGATCAGATCACTTCCTGGAGAGTAATGTTCAATTTCTTGTTATCATCACAAAGTAGTCAGATCTTCGGGGAAAATCTTCACTCACAGATCACTCACTGCAAATCAGCTTCAGTGAGTGCATACACACAATATTGATCAGAATGAAGAATGAACACATGCACTGGTCCTCTGCCCACCAATTATTCTCCCAGACCACATCAAGACGTAGTTTTGACATAGATTCCTTGTCCCCAACTGTAGTTACTTATCCGTTTCAAGCTAGAACAACCAGATTCCCAGAATGTGTACAAAAAGACTGAACTCAAAGGCCTGATGACATATCATCCACAAGCGCTTGCTTACATCATAGACCTTTCTATATGCTTACATGTACTTTTATGCTGCGGACCCAGAGCCTGCTGGCACACCCACGGTCATCCCAAACAAACACAGCACTGTATACCTCTCAGCATCAAATACTGAACAGTACTTGTATTATTATGCGCAGGGATTATACTTAGCGAGTCAACATCCCTTGGGGTGTACGATGAGACGAGCATCTAGCAAGGCGTTACACTGATGGGTCGCCACGACGAAAAGCCTCCGTATCCCACTGAGCCAAGCAGGTTGAATAATTAAACCCTCAAAGAGCTTGCCTACACGACCTGCAACCCCTGTAATAAGAGTCTCAAGCCTCCTGAAGAAGGGAGGCAATAGAGGATTTGAATGTGGTGACAAAGGAAACAGAAAACTTGACAATATTCACCCTACAGGCGGATGAGCTTATAGCCATCTTACAGCTTGCTTCCATACAGGTATGGGTTATTCATCAACGAGAAGAGAACGTACCGAGACCTTACTTCGTGTTAATAAGTAACACCCTGACTACAACATAACATAGTTCTCTTACTCAAAACATTTACATCATTCTCTCACTCAAACCATTAACATAATTCTCTTACTCAAAACATTTACATCATTCTCTTACTCAAAACATTTACATCATTCTCTTACTCAAAACATTAACATCATTCTCTTACTCAAAACATTAACACCATTCTGTTACTCAAAACTTAACATCATTCTCTTACTCAAAACATTTACATCATTCTCTGACTCAAAACATTTACATAATTCTCTTACTCAAAACATTAACATCATTCTCTCACTCAAAACATTTACATCATTCTCTGACTCAAAACATTTACATCATTCTCTTACTCAAAACATTAACATCATTCTCTCACTCAAAACATTTACATCATTCTCTTACTCAAAACATTAACATCATTCTCTCACTCAAAACATTTACATCATTCTCTTACTCAAAACATTAACATCATTCTCTCACTCAAAACATTTACATCATTCTCTTACTCAAAACATTAACATAATTCTCTTACTCAAATCATTTACATCATTCTCTGACTCAAAACATTAACATCATTCTCTTACTCAAAACATTAACATCATTCTCTCACTCAAAACATTTACATCATTCTCTTACTCAAAACATTAACATCATTCTCTCACTCAAAACATTTACATCATTCTCTTACTCAAAACATTAACATCATTCTCTTACTCAAAACATTAACACCATTCTCTTACTCAAAACATTAACATCATTCTCTCACTCAAAACATTTACATCATTCTCTCACTCAAAACATTTACATCATTCTCTTACTCAAAACATTAACATCATTCTCTTACTCAAAACATTACCATCATTCTCTCACTCAAAACATTTACATCATTCTCTTACTCAAAACATTAACATCATTCTCTCACTCAAAACATTTACATCATTCTCTTACTCAAAACATTAACATAGTTCTCCTACTCAAAACATTAATTACATCATTCTCTTACTCAAAATATTTACATCGTTCTCTTACTCAAAACATTTACATCATGCTCTTACTCAAAACATTTACATCATTCTCTTACTCAAAACATTAACATAATTCTCTTACTCAAAACATTAACATAATTCTCTCACTCAAACCATTAACATTATTCTATTACTCAAAATATATTGCATGCGATTTTTTTATGACAATAGTGGCAATCCGCAAAATACGAAGGCCGCCATTGTGCAAATCATAACGTAAGACTTCAAAACAAACCTCTTTAAAATTATTGTGATCTCTCTACTATAGTGATTCCTCTTTTGTGAGTTTTTAATCGTACATTTTGACGGTGCCATTTTTACAGCCTATGTGAAATTAAGAGTCTCTATCATTATACCATAGGCCTATATCATAAAAGAGCCGATGTTGTTCAGAATAAGACATTGATCCGTGTCCCCTTCACGATCTGTGTACACTTCTTCTCTTAATGTTTGTTGAGCCTTTATAAGTCTACACAATGTAAACGACTTTCTTCACTGGAGCCCTTAAAGCAATATCGACTGTGTGGGGCTTCATAATGTCACCGACAAGATGGTCTTCGAAATATTTTTTAGAATTGCGAGAACATGCGGACGACATAATAAGAGGTAGAAACTAATAAACTTAAGCCCGTCTACACAAACCTGGATCTCCGATTGCCGAGGACTCAATGATTGTTGACCACACCCTTCATTTTGCGGCTACCTGCTGAATTAAATGTGCAGTCATTAGGGGACATTAATTTTTGTAGTTTGCAGGATCGCATTGGCCAAAGTGTGAGATTTCTCGAGGAGAGGATTGAAGCAAGCCCATCACTGCTGTCTGAAATGGAAAATAAGTGTTGCCTGCGTTAATTATATGATAATAAAATAAATAATGATTAATACTCAAAATTGGTTACACTTTTAGCAATGGCTTAGCAAGAAGTCAGGTCTGTGTGTTTTTCTAGGGCCAGATAAAATTGATTCAATGATAATCACAAACATATTTTTTTGTCACAGGTGGTGATTGTTGAACCTTCTAAGATACCGCCCTCTTGTGGTGGTTGTTTGGCTTCGACGTGGAAGTGCTGCATGCTGATTGGCTGCCGAAAAACAAGATGCAGAACTTTAAAACTTGATTAAACTTAATTGAACAATGAGAAGTGGTAATTTTTCGCACACATGAGCAATATCCAAGGCTTGGGACCTTAACAATGTATCCACTCTTCCGATTGATCTGTCTGTAAACCCATTTGAAGATAGGGTAGCCCCGCCCCCTCCCCCCACACCCTCCCTACCGATCACTACGCTAGGCCTATCTAAATAAAAGCCGGTGCCCCAGGTTATCCTGTCCACCGGAGATCCTGTCCCCAATCCCATGGGAAACTACTTTTAGCTGGAGGAGGGGGATTCAGAAGAGGGCGCTATCACAAGAAGTTTGGATACACCGTTCGCCCTGACGGGGGTGTGGACAGAACGCTCGGGGAGAATCTCATCCGGGGACAAAATCTCCTTACCCAACGGCCGAACATTTCCATTCATGACATGCACTTGGCGAACGTGTTCCGTCGACCAAGGGCGTCGGTTTTGCACGGGGCGGACACAACTGCTTATGTAAATGTGTCCGGGCACAATTGCATTGTGCAGCAGCGTCCGGGCGGACACGATTGCATACGCAAAGCTGTCCGGCGGACCATTATGCAATACTGTCCCGGACAGTATTGCATACAGGACATTGCATGCGACACCACCGGCCGTGACAAAAAGGATGCCGTATTCCCAACAGCGCCCTCTATCTCTATAGGGTTTTTATTTTTGTTACACCACACACACACTGTCATCATATGGATGTCGTCACTGTGTGTTTACGTTCTTCGAATATTCTGCTCACCAAAAACAGTTCATGAATCATTGAAATCCTCCGCCATAAACGGAGTCATAACAACCAGCTGAACCTTTCAATGTGTTGGGATCGTTCTGTAGAATTGACATACGTTAGTTTGGGATAGATTTAGCCATTGATATTTCTGTAAATGTGAAGAATAACGTCTAAACACAAAGTAGTAATGTTTGTTTATTCAACGCCTTGTTTGTAATTCATACACGCATGCGTATTTTGTCGTCACAGCCACATCCCACGACAAGCCTCTGGATTTCACTTTCAGTATTTTTGGTTGGATTTTAAAATTAAACTACGTTTGTTGGATGGTTGGATGAAGTGGGAATTCTGCTTATGGTCAAGCTGTTCATGATCAAGGATTATACCACCAGTCTTCCAAAACAGACGTGGTATTGGAGAGTGGTCGGCCAGTGATGGCCAGTTTCCAGTTTACCACGACTGAAAAATTACGTGAGTATTCAATGCTTGAATGTTGCTTGTTGTTGTCGTACCATGGAGCTATCACTCAGTAGGCACGCACGTAGGCATAAAAACGACGATCTCAAATCAAAACTCTTGATGTTTCTTTTAATTTTAACCCTTTCGTTTGTAGTTGTTGTACTGTGTTTGTTTATTATGACATATTGAATAGGAAACCACTCGATCGTGGGTATGTGGAATGGTTTCCAAGGAAGCGCCAAATTGTTTTGATGGCTGGCCATGATTTTATTTCAACTCAAATCAAACTTGAAACAAAGCAAGGCAGTAGTTATGTGGGCACACAGTACCCATACCACTACCTACCAGCATGCTGTTGCAAGGATAGAGGACATGGCAATCGTGGAGATAATGTTTGTGGTACTCTTGTGTTTTGATTTATTTTTGCCAAATAATTTGGTTTTTGGTCACTGTATAGGAAACATTATTGTGAATGCAGCCTACATTCACTACTATTACTAATCACTCCTTATTTTATATAATATTTCATTCATTCAGTCAGATAAGGTCAACGTTGATAATTTTTTTCAGTAATTTCAAATTTTAAGTGACACCATGGTTACACTGATTATTTTGAAAGATGAAATCACCATGATTTTTTATTTGGACCTTTTGTTGCTCTGTGATTTGTTCTCATTGCCACACATGACATTGTACAATTGAGCCTGTTTTTACAGGGTACTATTCAAATGATAATATCAAAATGTTGAGTGCTTCAAATAATCCCTGGAAAAAATTGTATAATTAAATTTAGTAATGTAAGAGTATACACTTGTTATGTGTTTTTGTGATACAACGTTTGTACACTGATTACAATAAATATGTCACACATGGATTATTGACATTGATGATGAAATAGCGCCATAGGTTTCAATAACTGCCTGGTACTGAAGGTGACTTTTCAGAGATAGCACAGACGGACATTGTACTTTATGTCGCATTTTATCTATGTGTAAATTGCCGCTCACCTGAAAATTACCAATTTATGTGTAGTCATACTCATAAGACTCAGCTGTAAAAACTATTTGTTGGAATACTAAAATCCATGAATTTGATATGACTGGAAAAAGTAAAGGTAAGTTAACTTTAAAAGCCTATCATAAAAAAAGTGTTCCCTCTACAGCAAAGTGAGTATGAGAGGCATAGTTCAATACAGTTGATGAATGTAAAAAAATTTATAATTTTTCATTGACCTACAATGGTGTTTACGTGAAGACTAGAATATTCCACTGTTGGCATAATGTCCAATCCAATGCACTGCTTAGGCCTATACCTTGGATGTTAGACTCGGGACCTAACTCAAGTGTTCAAGGAAGTGTCAGTAAGACTATCAGATCAGTTGTGAAGTCAGCAGTGTGTGTCATGATTTAACCTGGTTGCCCATTTTCCTTGCATAAATTAACGTCTATTGTTGTATGGTAATCAGTAGGCCTATCACCATGAGCTCACATACTAAGACCGCGTTCCCACTGGATCCACAATTTCGAGATCGGGATCCCGCAACAAGATAAGTTGCAGGCCTGAAATCGCTGTCGCGTTCCCACTTGAGTATGATCGCGCATTGATCCTCCTATTTGGGAACGAAAGTGGGTTCAAAAAACAACTGTTTCGCTCGCAAATTGCGGGGTCTGATTGCCCTTTGCGTTCCCACTAGACTTTTGATCGCCCATTAATCCACAACGGCGATCAGATCACGCTTTAATCCTATTCCGGAGGAGGATCAAAGTCGCACGGTCAGATCCTGATCGCCCTCGCATTCCCACTGGAGGTAATTTCTCTTTGATCGCCTTTTTATCTCCCTTTCGGGGTCTTGATCGCCCTTTTCTCGAACTGGGAGATCAATGCGGGGTCCAGAGGGAACGGGGTGTAAGAGGTCCAAAAAGGGCACATGTACACATACTCATGTAGGCCTACTATACTGTCTGTGTTAGGTAAAAAAACTTGTTTTTGAAAATGGGTAAGCTCTTAAAATCACAAACAATATCAATCGGCCCCCGGCATTTATAGGCCTACATAAGAGTTCACCTGCCAAATTTTTCAAATGGACTGCATACATTACTACGTATTCATACTACTGTGAATTAAATTCATGTAGCCTTCTGCCTTCAATATGTTACAACTCCTTTGAGTTTGTTTTGTGATTTTAAAAGGCAAGACCATTGAATTACTGATGATCTTACCAAAGTTGCTGTAACCCCCCTGTAACCCCCTCCCCCACCCCAAAGTAGCCTCACCCACATTCTTTTGTTAAGCCTTCCTCCCTATTGGTCAGTTTTGGTGGTGTGGCTTTTTGTTTGTAAACAGAACTGGACAGTGCCACAATGAAGCTTGCTATTTCACCATGCTGCTTTCAATGACAAAAGGGTTTAGTAGGTCCACTGTACAGAGGCTTGCTTGCGTATAACCATGGAGGAATAAATTATTCCTCCATGGTATAACTGTGCCATGCCTGGCATGTGTGCAGAGGCTGTACACGCTTGTTATGAACAAACGTAGTGGGCGCTCTGTTTCTCTGATTTCCGGATTCTTGGTGGGATCCCCAAAACCTAATCAACAACAACAACAAGAGAGGTTTCTGCTCATGCCCAAATACTTTAAAAACAACAACGAAATGTGAGAACATGTTTTTAGAAAGATTTTTGTATTTGGTTTGCAGTAACACCATGTGTGTATCTACTTGCCAGGTACAGTTGTTCTTAGGGAACTGTCTTGCTTTATTCTACTGCCTTGGAGTAGATAATCGGAGGTTCGGGAGACTTCTCAGTTCTGAAAAGAACTGTCCTGCTTTTAACTGTTACCAGGGCGGATGGTATAGAAAATAGACTGGACTACTACTTTGGCTTATAGGATCGTAATTAACTGTACTGCCGCGGAGTCAGTTCTGAATTGGTCACCAAACCAAATATACATTGATACCTCACCATCCAATGCCTCAAATCCTATAGAAAGATTTTTGTTCACATCATTGTATTATACTTCTGGTGCCTAATTACATCTGAGTAAGACAAACCACGATTGGTAAGAATAATTTTACAAGCACCTTGAAGAGGATACAAAATTAATTACAAACTCAAAATCAGGCCTACCTAATACTGATACTCTTCTTTTGTCTTCCTTTATTCAGCCCAAGCGAAGCCGATCTGTGACTTGCGACCAACTGGTACTCAATACCAGGTGCTTGCACCAAGGAACAGTACGGTGAACCACGAGACATGGGCTGTAGCATTTGCTCCTGATCGCTCTTACTTTGCTTGGTCCTTCGGCAACGGCAAAGTCAGACTCATTCCTTGGGATGACCATAGTAATACCATGTAAGCTCCCTGAAACAGAAAATTAACTTTTTTAAATACAACATACAGGATTGGTAATAGACCTTGAGTAGGGCGCCCTCGACTAGAGGTCCAAAGAAGGTACATATCCTGTATGCTTCGTAAGCTTGGGCGCGTTTCATGCTTATTGTGAAGTTTTATTTGAAAACAAGTCCATCTGTTTGTCCTAATCAAAGAGAAAGACAAGCTCAGCGCAAGCTTCTTTGTTTTAAAGGCAGTGGACACTATTGGTAATTACTCAAAATCATTATTGGCATAAAACCTTTCTTGGTGACGAGTAATGGGGAGAGGTTGCTGGTATAAAACATTTTAAGAAATGGCTCCCTCTGAAGTGCCACGAATTTGATTTAGAGACCTCAGATTTAGAACTTGAGGTCTCTAAATCAACCATCTAAACGCACACATTACGTGTGATAAGGGTTACTTTTCTTTCATTATTATCTTGCAACTTTGATGATCGATTGAGCTCAAATTTTCACAGGTTTGTTATTTTATGCATTGTTGAGATACACCAACTGTGAAGGCTAGTCTTTGACAATTACCAATAGTGTCCACTGCCTTTAAAATAATCATTATTTAGACTGCATGTTTTGTTGTAGTTGACCCTTACAAAAAGTTCCTTGTAACCAAATTTCCTGTCATTTATAACCAGTTTAATAATTTAATTAATCAAATGCCTTTTTGTTCACTAATCGTAGTGCTGATTTAAACAACATCAACACCATCCAATATGGCGCTGTCAACCTGCAACAGGACGGTTCGCTGCCAACAGAGGGCGACAACCAACAGCAGTCTTCCCCAAGACATCACATGATGAAGGTTATTGACTGTGGTGAGGTGGTGTGGTCATTAGCACTCGGTGCCTCAAAGCCACATAAGAAATGGCGGAACATTAACATTAAGTACCATTTCTATGAGCACCTGGACATGAATTATGAACTGATCTTGGCTATGGGGCTCAAATCAGGCAAGATAAGGACATACGACATCACTACTGGTGAGTATTCATAATAGTATTAGGAATAATAGTAGTTTTTTTTATAAAGCGTGCATATCCATCACTCGGTGAAGCTCAATGCGCTTTAAAGGCAGTGGACACTATTGGTAATTACTCAAAATAATTTCTGGCATAAAACCTTTCTTGGTGACGAGTAATGGGTAGAGGTTGATGGCATAAAACATTGTGAGAAACGGCTCCCTCTGAAGTGAAGTAGTTTTTGAGAAAGAAGTAATTTTCCACGAATTTGATTTCGAGACCTCAGATTTAGAACTTGAGGTCTCGAAATCAACAATCTAAACGCACACGACTTTGTGTGACATGGGTTATTTTTCTTTCATCATTATCTCGCAACTTCGATGACCGATTGAGCTCAAATTTTCACAGGTTTGTTATTTTATGCATATGTTGAGATACACCGACCGTGAAGGCTAGTCTTTCAAATTACCAATAGTGTCCACTGCCTTTAACATACAGTATTTTCCTGCAAGGTATATTTGGACTAAGTTTTAATTATGAGACCTTGCACTATTTAATGGTTTACAAGGTGCTGCGGCGCAACAGTGCTGCCAATGAAACCAGGAACACTGGGGCGAACCCCTTCTCTTTTCGATAAGTGCACTGCGGTTCTTCTTCGTGCCTTAAACAACACACAGGACCAAAGGCTTAACATTTCATCCGAAGGCACAGCATCATGGTTAAGTGTCTTGCTTTTAAAGGACACAGGTGTCGTGACTGGGGCTTGAACCCACACTCGATCAGAACCACCAGAATTGACATCCGGTGTTCTTAACCGTAAGCCATGAACATTGCATTGAAATCAAGCATCTGAAAGCACACAACTTCGTGGGGTGTGACCATGGTGCGACAAGGGTGTTTTTTCTTTCATTATTATCTCGCAACTTTGACGACGAAATGAGCTCAAATTTTCACAGGTTTGTTATTTTATGCATGTTGAGAAACACCAAGTGGGAAAACTGGTCTTTGACAATTACCAATAGTGTCCAGTGTCTTTAAAACCAGTTTACACCTTTTCAAGTAAGATTGTAAACCTTGCATGGTGGGAGTAGGCCTATTTCTAGTTTATTGCTCCATGATACAAGTAATTAGGTTACATGTACGTTTGCAGTAGCACCGCATGTAAATCTCTTTTGAGTTGTGTTGGTCCTGAGAAGAACCGGTGATGGACAACTCAACGTTTCAATCAGTGTGCTCTTAAAGTCACCGCCAATATTTTGAGATCAGGATACGTGAATATATGGAATTTTCTTGATTTACAGCAACAAATCCTGGTGTAACACATTCGGCCATTTTATGGAGTAAAAAACTTGACTCCACAAAATGGCATGTCGTGTCAGTTCACAACGTATAAGGAAAACCATGCCATTTTGAGGCATTTGTGTGTGGATCATTAGGCCTACATTGTTTATTCTACTTTTAAAACATCTTTCCAACCATGCATTTTATAACAATAGGGTTTTCAAACGCTTTTCATAGACCAACAAAGGTACATGGGGTGGATCTTGGCATGGTACTCTAATACTACTTTGATTTATGTTTTTTGTACCCTCAGAAGATCAGTGAAAGTGTTCATTAGAGCCTAAACAAATCTATGAAGACCTGCTGTATGACATTGACTTTTTTCCTCTTCAATTTCTCATAAATTTTTCAAGGGCCAAATATGCCTGGGTAAATCACAATGTGAGTTATCCCCACAGGCATATGTACAAACCCACATGTAAAGTACATCAAAGTTGCATATTAGGCCTATGTACACAAATAACTTCAGTGTAATCAAGTTCTTTGTGCAAAACATCATGTCATGTCTAATGTTTTAGCTATCAAAAAAATTTGCATGGTATAATGCGTACCAGTCTGCAATGTAGTAGGTGAGCACTGCATGTGACTACTCATAGCACTGTGTGCAATGTACATGGCTCTACCACATCAACAACTGTGCAATTAATACGCCTCTCTTAATATTCATGCATGACGTCACAATTCTTACCCAAAATGAGGCTAAAGGTGCATGTCCGCCACCAATGGCTGCGCCTATGGCCTCGTTTTGGGTTAGAATTGTGACGTACTTATACTGCAATAATTTTAAGACAGACATATTGGTTTCAAAGTCTGTTTACTCAATGGCAAGCTTTATTAAAAAATGGGGGTTGGGGAGGGAGTTACTTGTTCATACACTTATTAATAAAAATGTATCCCCGAAGTCAGACAGGTGCCGGTATGCACTTTATCATGTTTACAGGTAATGCAAACAACTTCACGCATACTGGTAAGTACCAGTTTGCATACATGTAATATAGGCCCTAGAGAGAAGCTTTTGGACTGTAGCCAGCCGGACCTCTTGATTTAAGAAGAGGGTTCTCACTGGTCCTGAGAATTCACAAATAATTTTGTCTCATTTGCTCTGTTTGCTACGGTGGCTTTCTGTTTCAGTTGAACTTCCTTGAGTATTATTGCACCTCTGTATTATATGGGTAGCAGCATGATCATTTTACCTTTTTGATTACAAACTGAAACTTAGAATCTGCAATAAAGGAGGAAATCACGTGTACTGTACAAAGGACAAGAATGTCAAAGGTTACAATGTAATGGGTAATCCACAATTTATACTGGTTTTGTAGAGGAAACTTGCACGTATCATGTATTAAGCTTGTATGGTGCATTATACATATATGGAGCCTCTAGAGGGCGTTTTATGTTTTTGGCCAACAAAAAGTGACCTGAAGTGTGAGTGTCACTGTGTAATCATACCAAGTGTTATTGGCAAATAGACCCTTGACATTCTACTATGTACTGGCCTTTGTGTAGTCACTGTTTGCTTGAATTACAGTTTGCCCATACGGCCATATTGACTCTACACTGTGGCTCAGTTTCTATAGATTTGACCTTTTGGAAAATCGCTAACTTGTGGTATACACCTGGCCCTGGCTGATCTGAAAGCCCAAAGGGTTTTAATTCAAAGGGCCTGGCCATACAGGTAGGCCTACATGTAGTGATGCGATCCCAAGCTACACCTCTTCAAATGGCTCTGCCATGGTTTATAGCCATACAGAAATTCAAGAGTTAAATTATATCAGGTATAATTTGCAAAAAGCAGGGCTTGAATTTGGGTGGGGGGGGATGGGAATTCACAAGACCACAGGGCATGTTGCTCAGAATTGTTTTTTTGGACCAAAATATTTTCCACATATTAAAGTCAGAGAAGACGCGAAAAGACCTTCCTGTGTAAATCAAAATGACATCAGTTTTAACATTTGTTGTTGTCGTTGAAGATCTTATTTTGTTCTTATGGGTACATGTACCTGGACTTTTGTACTCAACAAATTTGACAGGATATTATAATTAAAGTCACCATTTGAGAATAACCTTACAAAAAATTCAAAAACACAAGAAATTTGGACTTCTCTTTAAAGGGTGCCCTTTACTAGTGAGAAAATGCCTTGGTGCCCTTGCCCTTTCAAAAACGAAGCATACAGGCCTGATTGCCTCTGGTCCAGTGCATTGTAAAATTTTAGAAGCACTGAGAAGGATGGGTCAAGTGAGCAAAAATTGAATGTTCATTGTCTTGTTGACCATTGGGCTTGTAACATAATACATGTCTGACAGATTGTAAACTACATTTTCCAAGGTCGATACATGCAAAATATGTATCCACAAAGCTGTAAGTGTTACCATGGCGTTACATTGACATGAACTATGCCAAACACACAAATTTATTATCAAGAGAACTGGAATGATCTGTTTGTATAAAATTTGTTGAATGAACCAAGTTTATACTGCCCTTTGTTGAATGCATTGTGTCAAATATGAAACTACATTAAACTTGTCTGTTTGGCAGTTTATTTTTTCCGTGTGAACGACTATATACATCACTGCATGACTCATGACTGCTTTTTGTAACCTTGGCATATTGCCATGTACAATGTATTCCACATTTTCATATCATAATATGCTACGAATTTCCATTTCCATTGTTATTTAATTTCAGGGCAAATGCTTCTTTTGGTCGATCACAAAGACGTTATCAGAGACCTGAAATTCTCCCCCGATGGAAGTCTTCTTTTGTTGTCAGCGTCACGAGACAACACCTTGAAAGTCTGGGACCTAAAGGATGATGGTAACATGGCCATTACACTAAGAGGGCACTCCAACTGGGTTTATGGGTGTGCATTCGCACCAGATGCAAATATGGTAGCATCAGTTGGTGCCAAGAAAACTGTAAGTACAGTTACATGCCTCGGAATATCCCACAGCTACCACATCAATAGCCGTGGTGCACTGTGCTTTTGCTGTGGTGTACTTTTTAAAGTTCCAATACAAATTTACACTCTCCTCGTAAAATTGCCCTTTACCATGAGGGAAATTGCTGTGTCCTTTCATCGGCGAACTTCGAGGCCTGCAGTTACGCAAAGCCTGGTTGATAACAGAAAAAAAGTTCTGATCATGGAAACTCGGCTTTAATGACCAGGGTGGGTGGTTAGTGCGTGAAATAGCTCTCACTACTGTGGCCATTCGAGAGTAAAGTTGTGGGTTTGTCCTGTGCCCAGGGGACGATTTCGCAAAGAGTTAGGACTAGTCTTATCTCTAGTTAGGACGTTACTCATCCTAACTTAGGACTAGCCATATGTTTTTAATATCTGCTAGTCCTAACTCTTTGTGAAATCGACCCCTAGTTTTTTTCTTTGGGCCCTATGCTATGCTCTGTGGTCGAACATGGGATGGGTTGATGTGGCTGGCTGCCAAAAGTTGCCTTTACATGTCTTTTCGTAGTCCACGCTTTTTTTGAGTTAAGCTTCTCAGCTGTGAGTAAGGATAAATTAGCCTCCCAAATAATTATTAGAATATTTCACAATTTTGGAGGTTTTACAGCCTGAAATTTGTTTTGTACTCCAAACCATTTTGTATACATTATCCGTCTTCTGTTTTTGTTTCATCTCTTAAGGAAAATGCCCTTAAAGAGACCTCACCCAGTTTGAATAATTTGGTATAGGACTCCTCTAGGATCCAGGATAGCTCCTGAAGGATTAACGACAGGCTTTTCATTTTTAATCCAGGTGATTTTATGGGACCTGAGGCAATGCAAGATTCTCCGGCGATTGATTGGTCACTATCACGATGTGGTCACCTGCGATTTCTCTCCAGATGGTGCCCTCCTAGCCACAGCATCATATGATGCACGAGTACTTCTATGGGACCCTCACACTGGAGTCAATCTCAAAGCGTACCAGTAAGTACATGAAGGCCTGGAACTATCATCCTTGACTTTCCATTATTCAATTTTACAACAGAACTTCGAGAAGAGGAATATTAATGTTACCAAGGTATAACAAAACAATTGTTGCACGCTGTGATTGGGGTCCATGGGCACCCTTGGGGGAAAATGGCACCCTCAGCTCCGCCTCGGGTACCATTTCCCCTCTCGGGTGTACAAAACGCCATGGACCCGTCAGAGCGTGAAACAATTGTATAATGTATGCGTAATTTGCATAACATAATTCCGAGACTGGGCATTATAATCAAGGTGTTTGACTGGTTACAGCACCCTTTTATTATGTGAACAGCTAGGTAAAGTATCACATTTCCATGGATAACACTTTGGAGATCTACATTATAGCTTTATCCTGCGTAGTTTCATGGAAAAGAATGAGGAATATTTTAAAAGTAATCAAATACTCTTTGTGAGCAGTGTTTCCATAGAAGTTTCACTCCTATACTTTTTTTGTTTTCTTCAGCCATGTTTACCCACCACTTTTACCGGTATTTGCGGGCGGCTCCAATAACAATTTCGTCAGACACATGGCCTTCTCACCTGACGGTAGCCACTTTGCAACAGTGTGTGATGACAAGTAAGTACTCAAGAGGAATTCTCTGACAAGAAGTTCAACTCGCTGTTGGCATGTGGCCTTAATGAAGGATTGAGAGTGAGGATACTTGAAGCTTAGGTTCAACTATTTTTTAATTAAAACTATCAAGCAAGAACTACTGCCCTCTGTTGGCGGGTGAAGATGTTACACTCGCCTTCACCACCCCCATAAATCTGTAATTTAAGATCAAACAGACATCTTCTGAAAGTATCCATGAATTACTGTAGAGCACTCAGTGATCATTGACATTTATATAGTGATTGGCCCTATCAACAAATTTAAACATTGACACACTTGCAATAAGTGTGTGCATGAATTTGTAGTGACATTCTAATCAATGACTTGAACATGTATAACAACAAGGAATAAAAGGTCAATAACTGCTATCACAAAGGAGAACAATGGGGTCCATGCTTGTCAGGACAAAGCGTTGAACAAAGGGGGTCCTTGATTAGAGGTCATTACAAGTGTGCTTGCCAGTATTTTGTTTCCCTTAGCAAATTTTTATGCTTAGCAGCTCTATGAAATTGGGTCCAGGCAGTGGTAGATCCAGGCTAGTTCAAATTCTTTGTTTACTACTAAGTTGTACGAGGGATTTATATAGGTGTGTGTTTGATTTGTTATCTTTTCAGGTTAGTTCGCTTTTGGTCACTCTTTGACACGTCAGACCCAATTGCTGTCGCTAATGTAACAGATGGTTTATGTTGCAGCTATTCTGCACATGGGCGTGTTTTGGCAACTGGGTAAGTAGCTTGTTCATCTTGTTGATTGATCCTCATTATGGTATACCTGTGAAATTCAGTTTAGGGAACTTAAACCACAAATGTAACATACAAAATTCCCGAAAATTACTTCTTTTTTGTTAATTTTTTTTAGCAGATTCCATACTATTCATCAACTCACGTGAAATCTCAAGCAAAAAATACCTGATCCAGTGAGTTTCAGGTGCATGCATTTTCGGCAGAAAAAAACGGAAAAAGCTTAATCAAGATTCTATTGACTGCCTGCGAGGAAAGTTTTTCACCGAAACTTCACTAAACAAGAACACCAAGTTACAATCTAAGACATTTTTTTCAATCTTGTAGAATGTAAGTTGGTTTTATAAATTGACTTTTATAATTAAAGCAACTCAATTTGAACAGTTTTACTACTCTGCACACAGTTATCCATTGCAGTAGCCTTATCTATGTGTACACTTGTGGCCGTTGTGTCATGCACTATGTACATAGTACAATGAATATTACTGGGCTCAGATATGACGAGCTCCGGATATAACAAGGAAAATGGGCCAGTCCGGCAGACCTCGTATTAACAAGAGTCGACTGTAACTATTGTTTCTCTCTATCCACAGAACAAGAAACGGCTCTGTGAGATTTTTTACTGCTCCCATGGAGGTTCAGAAACTACAACACATGTGTCGCCTTGCCATTAGACGGTTGGTACCCAAGACTGATAACCTTTTGGATCTGAACCTACCCCCTGGGCTTAGGACCTATCTTCAGTACAGTAACGTCTGCTGATACAAGGTAAATTTGGCTTGAGAAAAGAACTGTCACCTTCATATACAACAAGCATCTGAAATCACACAACTTTGTGTGACAAGAGTGTGTTTTCTTCCATTATTATATCGCAACTTTGACGACCAATTGAGTTAGAATTTTTACAGGTTTGTTAGTTTGTGCATATGTTGAGATGCACCGAGTGAGATGACTGGTCTTTGACAATTATCAATAGTGTCCACTGTCTTAGGAATGTGGTTTAAGATAGAGGGATTCAGAAACATTTCAATCTGAGAAACGCTTATGCATGAAATGGTACTCAAGATTGTGTATTATTCCATTATGCGGATTATTCTTCCTTCATGAACTGCACCAAATATGTAGCGATTTTCACAGCATGAAATTCCCACAAGTTAGTTTGATTGTTGTATAGGAATAAAACAATTGAGTGGTCAAAAAAAAACAATGGTACACTTTGCCTTTAAAAGCTAAACAGTTGACACTTGTGCGTCTTGTATAGCTTCCCTGGTCAAAATTAAAACATACACTGTATCATGCAGACTGAAGGCAAACTGGTTAAAAATCTATATTCTGAAATCGTTTATAAAGTATTTTTTACTTTTGTCTTTGTGTCCATCAACAGGTAGAAGTGCTAATTTGTGTTGTATATTAATGTCTGCCAGAGTCAAATCAGCCTGTTTATCTGTCAGAGCTTCTCAAATGCTGAGTACACTTCACAAAGGTCAAGTGCAGTTTGCTCTTTGACCCTCTTCCGCTACATGTGTCGCTGGCCTGTGGACATCTTACCCTTGAACGTCCAGTTAATTCATAACCAAGGTAGTGTTTAATAAGTGCAATAGTGGCACAGCGTATACCCAGTATACCACTTATTCATGAGGGAATATGACTCATTGATAAGTACATTTCCAGTTTTCAAAGAGTACCAATTCCAATGGACCCTGTGGATTTACTGTGCATATGACGTGATTTGAGTTTGGCGCCCTCAGCTAGAGGTTGGCCCATCCTGTATGCCAAGCATACACCAAGATAGCCCCCAGTGACCCAGTCCACAGGCCGGACACTGGGGGCTGACCCGGGTGAGCCCCTGGAATGACGTCAAAGCTGTTCAAACGTACCGGGGACGACCCAGGGAAGCTAATCGAATGTACCCAATGAATAACGTAGGGTGTCGTGGCCGAGTGGATAAGAACACCGAACTCAAGCTCTGGTGTTTCTGTTCAGCAGAGTGTGGGTTCGAATCCCGGTCGTGACACTTGTGTCCCTGAGCAAGACACTTAACTATAATTGCTTCTCTCCACCCAGGGGTAAATGGGTACCTGTGAGGGCAGAGATGGTTCTTGTGATTGATTTAGCCGAGTAGCGCATATTAATGTTGCACGAGGCTGTATTCCCCACCAGGGAGCTGAGATGGTTTAAGGAGTGATTTAAGGCCCAGTGACCAGGGGTAATAATGTGAAGCGCTTTGGGACGCCCTCCGGGTGTGAAAAGCGCTATATAAAAACGGGTTATAAATATAATAATAAGATCTGTAGGGTTACCATCAAAGTTCATTTTCACTTTACATTAAATAAATCATGGGATTGATTGATACAGCCATCAATGTTTACTTTCTCTGAAATATTTTGAGTTGGATGTATAATGTAAAGATTACATAAACAGGTTGTTTGTTGTATGAAAGGGTAAATCGATGTGCCTTTTCTGTTTGGTGGTGGGGGGGGGGGGTATCAAAGAACTAGCAAGTTCCTGTCAGATATAATGTATGCCTGTGTGATATGCCTGTTCTTGAATACTTTGGTTTACAATGCTGCATGAAGTGTACATTCACACATTATTCTTCAAATCAAGTGCTTTTTTTTTAACTGATGTGCCAGAAGTTAAGATAGACCTTCTAACCATGTATACTGAAGAAGATGAAAGTAACACCATATAATAGAACTATTTCATTAAACTATACTTGTTAAAACACTGATTGTGCTTTTACCGTATTTGCTTAAGAAATATGGATCAGTGACGTGGGTCCAGACTGTTTTGTATTTATTAACAACCATTGCAGTCTGGCTTTGGTACACAGACTAAGATACCTGTACCACCATTATACATTATACATGTACCGAGTTGGAACAAATGGGTAGGGATTGTATTTATAAACAAGTTTAGGAAACAACTTCATGTAGTGTCCAATAATTATCCATATTGGGCGCTAACATTTAATTTTGAAGCGTCGCAACAGTACATGTATATAATGCGTTTTTATACACAAGACCTGTGTTTCACAGTCAAATAACAAGGATCAGAACTGGGATGCCATCTTAGGCTGATTTACAATGTTGAAAATCTGATTTGTTTTCCTGGTTTTTTTTTTTTCTGTTAAGCTTTAACCTTCCTCCAACACTTCAATAAAATATATATAATGTCCCTTTTGTAAATTAAAAGTTTGAATATCCATTATCAAATTCAATGCCATTAATTTTTTTATTTGAATTATTCAATGTTTCTACGACAAATGATCGATTACACTGTATGTGGAAATATTTACAGAAATCTGTCAAATTGTTGATTTCAAATTGTTTAAACAAGATCATGTTCCAAATGTGCTCTGCAATAGTTGTTTCTAAGGTGTCGGCATTTTGTTATACATTTCAGTTGACATTTCTCAAAAAAATACTATATTTTAACATTTAACTTAACAAAAAACTAACAAAAACTGTTAAGGGTTTCTACAGTTTGACCCATTCATAGTTTATTTCTTGTAGCTCTTTCCAAATAGTTTGGGCAGATTTCAAAACATATTTAAAAGCTAAACTTTTCTACACAAATGCCATATACAATTATTTAATTTGGTATGGTTTGGGGAGGTTGTTTTCCATTCTTTTTCCCTGAAGATTTGTACATTTCTTTACAAAACGTTTAGGTGAAAGTTAATTTTGTTTGTTTGTTATGGTGCTTTTGAAATAACCAAATTAAAATATTGGAAATTGTAGTGGGGGGGGGGGAGGGGGCGCTGGGGGCTATTGATTTTACGGATTATAATATTAAACATCTCCCATAGCATACACTCGAAATTTGACTAACGGTTAAGTATATGAAGCAAGTTCATCTATTGAACCATGTAAAAAATGAAGTCATTCTTTATTTATTCATAATATCATAGTACCACTCTTAGTAGAAAACTAACTCTTTGCAGATTTGTTTTTTTCTTAAAACATTAGCGAGTTTTGGTAAAAAATCAACTGTTTCAAAAGCCAATGTAGACATTTTGAATTGTTCAATAGACTGACTTTACACGGACTAGCAGGGTTGACATTTTCAGTGAATACTCAATGGGACTAGTTAGCTTTTTATTTAACTGGTTCATCAGCTTTTTCACCGGTCCATAATTTAAGGGTTTTCTTTCAAAATGAAGTAGCATGAATTATCACTGGTTTATGTGCAGCGAGCAGTGTGTCTGGTCCGCAGGTTTCAATTTCATAAAGCTGTTTAGCAGAAAATTCTACTGAGCATTCTTTGCTAAGCAAGAAATGAACGGGGTACCAGTCACAGCAATGGTAGCTGTAAAGTATTCTGGCTGGTAATCTTATATTGCTAAGCACGATTTTGTGCTTACAGGCTTTATGAAATTGGCCCAGGTGTTTTCATTGGTAGGCCAGCAGATTTGTCAGTTAACAAGAGCTAAGGAAACACCAGTTTAAGATGTTGCTTTGGTATAAACTCATTGCTATCCCTCAGACTTGTCTGGTTCTGAATGTCTGAAAAACATTTTAAAATACCATGTTTTTGTATAGGTTGGATATTGTATAAAGGTGTGTGCAACACACATTCTGTATGACAGACTTAAAGGGGCAGGCCTGCTTAAAGGGGCAGTGACTTCATGATCATAGTCTGCTTGTGGCTGGACCATAGAAACATGAACTCTAACCCAGTTACAACATGGTGCGTAGTAACCGTCACATCACAAACAAGAACTTTAAGAGTGCCGTCATTATTATCACCCAGTTACAACACGGTGTGCAGTAACCATCGCATCACAAACAAGAACTTTAAGAGTGCCGTCATTATTATTACCTAGTTACAACAGAGTGCGCGTTAACTGTCACATCACAAACAAGAAATTTAAAGAGTGCCGTCATTATTATCGCGCACGTGTGCAATAACTGGGTTAGAGGTCAGAATTTAACGTCTGGCCACAGACATGCTTTGATCACAACACCATGCCCATTTAAGATTTGACATATTAGTCTAAGATTTATTTTGCTGAATTCATGAATGGAACAAGATGTCAAGTTAAAATGCAAGACTTGCAGTGTGCTGTTTAAAAATGCCAGGCTTTCTTATATTTCAACATTAATATCATAATCGCAAACTTTCATTTATGTAAATTGTATATATCTCCATAGCAATTATTATTGTAACAAACTGTATGATATTTGGCTGTTCTTGTGATGTTTCACAGGAGTGAATTGTAAATAAAGCATGGTTTGTCTTTTGTAAGTCATATCTGTTGGTCAAAATGTGGTTTGTTGTCTCCAATATCTATACAGTTTTTTTAATTGGTAAGGGACCATTCATTTCATTTTAATATGACCTTCGCATAAAATTTTGATTTTATTTTTTATTATTAGAATTTTGTGATACCAACACTTATTTTGTTGGAACACATTACATACAAATTTGAAGAAAAATATATCTCAGATAGGAACAGAAGTTGCAATCTTTTACACTGCCCTGTCATGCCCTGTCATGGGGGATGCAGTATGCCTACTTGGAGAGAAAATTGCCAAATTCATTGGGAGAGTACATGTCATCCCTACTAATTGAGGTGATTGAGAAAATAGAGATTAGTCGTAATCAAAGCACCTTGTACAATTTGTCTTTTATCCTAATGCCAGTATTATGGCATGTGCATACTTGCTCCTAAAACTATTTCGGTTTCGACTGCTATCGTCTCCAGCGGACAAAACCGAAATAGTTCTAGGAGTAGCGCATACTGGTTTGAAAAAAAAAACGTTGTCCCTAAGCCCCCCCCCACCTCATGTCAGTTTTGCAATTGCTTTTTTACACGCTAAAATATTAAACTTACTTGCCTTAAGTAAGTTGCTTTAATAATAAATTAATTAATCCCACGGTTTATTCTTCAATGTGAACAGTTACATGAAATAATTAAACTTCATGAACTACTGAAAGAAGTAAACCAGAATACAACTTGATTATACATGTAAGTTTCTTGTGGAAAATGGTATTCAAATTCCAACATGTCACTTTCAATACCTGAATAATTAACCATCTTGTTAACGTGAAAAATGTAGAATTAAAGTTTTTTAACGTAGTCTGTAGTCACTATTTAATGACCCCCCCCCCGCCCACCCTACCTCACTTACTACAGATACACACTGATTATTCTGATTGCTGCAATCAAAATAAGCAAAACAAAAAATCAAAAGGAATGCGAACAAAATTCCTGAATATGACACAAAACTGTTCTGATGTCGGTTTCAATGATACATACAACAAGAAATTATGTGAACAGAAATGTTCACTGATTGTTTCTGTATAGCATCTTATTGAAAACAAGAGGTCTCTGAATTAATTTACTCTTTCAAATGAGGCATGAAGTCAATGAAGTTATAAATGGGCACCAAAGAAATGAACAACCATCTTTCGAGAATGTCAAGAACATTTTCTAGAAAATTCTGTCACAGTACAGTAAAGTATAGTCAGTGGTGCTCACTCCCCACAGTGACCATCCGTAAGTTTAGCAAACTTGAACTTTAGATGACCCTGTCTAAAGGTCATACAAACCACCTCAAAACCCAAGAAAACAACCCAACAGTTATTGGCAAAGTTTCATAAAAATGTCAAGAAAAAACTTACCTAAAACCTTCTGAGATTCGTCATCCTGTTTTTACGGTTTTGGGGGCGATGTTTGTCGATTATTTTTCTTACAAAGATGATGTTTTTTCTCCAGGAGCAAAACTCTACAGTGAGTGCATCAAAATAGTGCGCCCGATCGTTTTGTACACGAAGATGACATAAAACTGCGGATGTACATTATGATATGGGGGTAAACAGACTACGTCAATGATTACTGCTAACAATGTTCATCCGCATAATGCAACTTTTATCAAAACAGTTATTAATAACAGGAAGAGAAGAGTCATTAGATTCAGACAATTTTCTCTATAGATTTTCCCCCTGAAATACCTTAAAAAACATATAAATTTGTTTGTTTTGTTTTGAGAGAGGGTCTTCCTTTATGCAAATTAGTAGCTCCGGGGGGGGGGGGGCTGTGCTCGTCATGTGATCAGACAGGCTGTGTCGTCGCTCACTTACGAAGACAAAATGGAAGATGTCGAAACATGATGGAGTACTTCTTTTTCGACAAGTCCATGTTTTACTCCAGTTATGAGGACACATTTGTGACAAAGGTGCGATGGGTGAGTTGATAATCTACTTGTGGCGTTTCTTGTTTTATTAAAAAGGATTTTCACAGGTAGAATTGACATAAATTTCGTCAAATCCCTTACAGTTTTACACCTTAGAACTTTCACCCCATGCGTACAGTACACAGTTGACAACAGGTGTATGTGCACCTGTTCGTTTTCAGTTTCCGGAACACGTTCCGTTTTGTGAAATTCAATAGGCCTTCTTTATAATTAGGCACATAAAACCTTTTTATGAGTTACTAGGAGTTTTCCCTCCTGACCTGACCTCGTTGAATGTTGTTCCTAGGTAAGGAGCTGATCAATAATTATTTCAAGAAAGATCATTCAAGATCAACCAAAAATCTCACCAAACATGAATAAAAAAAATGAAATCTAAATTTGCCTCGGGATAATGAATATTAATTTTGGTTTGACATCCCTTCCTACCTCCATGGTTCTACCCATTCCCTTCCCCATGCTCATACTTTATAACCAGCGATGTGTGTTAGCTCTGTCATGTCTGTATATATACATCTACCTCCCTCTTACTAAGTATCGCTTTTATTTTGTTTGCATAGGTCAGCCAGAGGTCACCCCTCCAAAAGTTTTGGACTTGCTGCTAAACATCAATGATGCCTTCTCCTCAGCAGGTAAATTTATAAATCATTAATTATTACAAGATTTTTGTCGGTTGAGGAATCTTTTTATTTATGAGAGATCGCCTCATGTCATAATGCCATGGACGGCAACTGCAATCAAGGGCTACACCTAACTGTCACCAGTAGCACTTTACCACTTACTTCTTGGGCTGAAACACGGTTAACAAGGGGATATAGTGAAGCCATGGGTATTTCATCCACTCAGGAACCTGGTTGTTAGAGCAGAATGCACTACTGGCACCTTCCCAACTTTTTACAAAGCATTTATGGTTAGGTGCATTGAAGGACGAAGCAATGGTTAAATGATTTTGCCAAATACCGTTAGTCTGTTGGGGTTAAAATTTCACTATCCTTACAGTTTTATACTTCCGAGGGATCTGAGATGGTTTAGGGAATGAAATACATGGTCAAGAGACCAGTGGTAATAAAGTTGGAGTGCTATGTGTGTCACTGAGTGATGGATTTGAGTGCTGTATGAAGCTCTGATTATTTAAAGTCACGATCTACACGCACTAACACTTTTTAGTAAACACTATTATAACATTACATACTTTTGTATTTGCTGTTACAGAGCTCTCAAAGCTGAACTGAAATCCACGGAGCTATAAAGTGGATGTCTGTGCACCGTCCATCGAGCTATAAAGTGGATGTCTGTGCACTGCACGTCATCAAAATGCTTATCCCACTGAGAAGGTACATTCCTGATCATTCATGATGTCAAATAATTTTATACATGTATGGATTTACCATAACAGGGCTCAAAGTTTATACTGGACCACAGGAACTAGGCCACTTACTTCAAGTTACGAGGGCCGAGACCCGAGACATTTGCAGCGGAGGCAAGACCGAGACCAGTTCTTCCGAGTTTAAGACCAGCCCTTATGAGACCGAGACTTTTCAAGCCGAGAACGAGACCAAGACTGAGAAACAAAAAAAGATCTTGAGACCGTCTTGAGGCCGAGACCAGGTCTCGAGACCTACAACATTGCGTCTGACCCTGACCAGACCAGTGACCTGTGGTCTAGTATAAAATTTGAGCCCTGAATATCTGCTACAACTTGGACAAAAACATAAAAATTATAATTGTTAAGTTGACATTACGAATGATACTTTCTTAAATAGAGAGGTGCATTTTGGGCTTAATTCTTTGGTACTTTATGCAAATGTTATTGTTAATTAGTTATTAACCAGTATCTACAATTTCTATTTGGTCATAAGAAGGTAATTTTTAATTAAGATGTTTAGAGCATTGTAGGACCACCTTTAATGTAAATATTTCATTTGTTTGTATTTCATAGGTGTGGTATCTTGAGGAGTCCTCAGTCACAAAGTATTTTCCTGAGACCTGCAATTGCCTATCACAGACCATTCTTGTTCTACTTTGTGATTGCATCATAACTGACACACAATGGAATGGCAATCATCTTTGGATATGCTGCTTGCTTTATTGAGTGACATGCCCCTTTCCTTTCACTAATTTAGAAGTGTAAAGAGTTACAACAGCAAGGTGCGTTGTGTTACTTTTTTTACACTAACAATAAAAAAAAGTAATGCATGTTAATAACTGCATGTCAAGTACATCCCCAGTGCATGAATAACATTGACATAAATCGTCAGCTCAGTGCTATGAGGTCGGTAATCGTAATTCCAAGTTTGTATTGAACAGAATGTCATGCGTTTACTTTAAAATCAAAAATCAAAATTAAGAAATCAATGTTTTACCTAGAAAATCTTGAAGACCACTGTTGATCTAATAAATATTTACCAGGAGCTCCAAAATATGCCAAAGCAATTTTATCAAACCCATATAAATTGCACTAATGACCTAATATAGTTCTGAGCAGACGAATTATGTACTTTTCATAAGTAATTATATTAAGTAATAAAGTAGTTATGCATTTGTGAAGTGATCAAGCTAAATGAGTCATTTGTCCAAATATCAGTATCGAGAAACAAGCTAGAACAGACCAACAAGGGTGAAATTTCAAATGGTTTTTT
This sequence comes from Asterias rubens, assembly GCF_902459465.1. Taxonomy (NCBI): domain Eukaryota; kingdom Metazoa; phylum Echinodermata; class Asteroidea; order Forcipulatida; family Asteriidae; genus Asterias; species Asterias rubens. The sequence goes on along the minus strand of NC_047066.1, from coordinate 21,112,842 downwards.
TTGTGTAAATTGCAATGAAATATATTTTATTTTATATTGGCAACTTTAGATCAAAAGTGTGTTAAAATTAGCATTGAAAGAAAATGTGCGGAGGTATTTTCAATAAACCCTATTTTCTCAGTTTCATTCTTTGTAGTCAAATGTGGTATCAACATGGGGCTTAAAAACAAAGCAAAGGTTATTCTATATTCAAATGTGTTGTATAAACAACACTTAATTGGTTTGACAAACATTTCATTTTGCTTGATCACATCACATGTTAAAACTAATGTATACTAAGCAATAGATTAGTTTATGTTGCCGAGGGGGGGGGGGGGTGGGTGGGTGGGTTCACTTAATGGTGTTGCAGATGTGGGACGTTAGCAAGTAGATATAAATGCAGACCCTATACCAGGCTTTGGTGTATACTGTCAACCTTTTTATGAGATTTAAACCAGGCGTTTTAATAATGTGGACACAATTGCGCAAAAAAGGGTTGAGTTTAAAGGGAAGGTATATACTTGGTGTTCTCTCATCAAATAATGGCAACAAAAAACTTACTAGGTCCGAAGAACATCCAGCAGCTTTTGATGATATAAAAGCATTTTGAGAATCGTTTAAGTACCAAGATAATAATTTGGATATGGAAAAAATATCAGTTTTACATCCCTCCAAATTTGAGTCTGAGAAATGTTTCTGTCAGATACGTATCTCAGATTGTGTATTCCAATTAGCTATCATTCTTCCTGCACGGACATAAGTGCTTTGGATTTTTGGCGATAACTCAAACAGGCTACCACCTTTTGAAATGAAAGTTTTTATTGTGTTTAACTACAATAATTTAGAATTAAAACAACAAATAGTTCCAAATACCAATGGTATAATAAAAATGTTCCCTTTGAAGGGATAATGTGGGATAATAAAAAAGACATAGACCTCAATCATGAATCTAGGCATTTTTGTGTTAACTTAGTACGCCAGCCAATTAATAGAAAAAGAAAAATATTTAACCTAAAATTGTACCAGGCGCAAACTTTGCTGGAACACTGTTGTTATTTTTAATTGTTATATTCACCTTCAAACATGATTCTGGGTCAACTTAATAATATTAAAACTTAGTTTGATGAAAGGGTTTATAGTTTGTAAATAGCAGAGTGGAAGTTTCTTTACTTCATTCAGGGGGGGGGGTCACAATTTGCAAAATATGAGTAAACAATTAATGTGTCCATATAATCACTAAAACCATATAATCAAACAAAACAAAAAGCAATGGTAGAACAAAGTATCATATTTTTTCAAGCGCTGGACGTTGTCAGTGCACAAAAGTTTACTCTTAAGATTTTAAGGTGGTAGTATCTGGATTAATATTAATGTTAAAAATTGTATTGACAGTATTTTGTAGTTTTTATTAACTTGAAATGGTTGAATAAAATTATTCTATAAATGTAGCAAACAATCTGTTTTTCCTTTCATTTTAGAGTTTATAGGCCTATGTAAATCATTATGGTTATACTCTGCATTATGTTGTGACATATTAATCAAACCTACTTGAACAAACCATCAACCTTAACAACAAAGTCTGGTCAAACATTTTAATAAATAAAACACCTCGCCTTCTTACACAAAATCTAGTCAAAATTTCATAAATTGAAAAGACACCTTTAAAACCATAATCTAGTCAAACCTTTAACAAATAAACTGCCACACCTTTAAACTTAAAATCTACATTTACCTTTAACACATTTTAAACCTGGGCAAACTTTAATTGAAAAAATACCACTCCTTTAAACACAACATGTAGTCAAACCTTTAATAAATAAAATGCCACACCTTTAAACTTAAAATCTACAGTACCTTTTAAAAACACATCTTAAACCTACAAACATTTTAATAAATAAAACACCACACCTTTAAACTCATCTTAAACCTACGCAAATTTTGATAAATAAAATACCACACCTTTAAACACAAAATCTAGTCATACCTTCATTAAATAAAATACCACACCTTTACACACAAATGTACATATACCTTTAAACACAAAATCTATACTACCTTTAAACACATCTTAAACCAACGCAAACTTTAGTAAATAAAACACCAGCCCCAGTGACTGCCATATAGCAGCCCAGCCCTAGTGACTGCCATTTAGCACTGCATATTTATTAATAAATAAATTAACATACCTTTAAATCCAAAATCTAGTTAAACCATCAATACATAAAATCATGTACCTTTAAAACTAAATAAATTAAATAAAACACCATTGATAACAAAACCTAGTAAATGAATTAAATAATATACCTTTAAAAACTAATTCTATAGTCAAACTTGTAATAAATAAAATTTAAACACCTTTAATCAATAAAATACCACATATTTAAACAAAAAACCTACATGTACCTTTAAACACATTTAAAACCTATGCAAACCTTGAATAAATAAAAATAAAAACACCTTTAAACACAAAATCTAGTCAAACCTTCAATATATTAAATAAAACACCTTTAATGACAAAATCTGATAATTAAATTAAATAATATAACTTTAAAAGCTAATTATATAGTCAACATTGCAATAAATAAAATTTAAACATCTTTAATAAATAAAATACCACATATTTAAACAAAAATCCTACATGTACCTTTAAACGCATTTAAAACCTACGCAAACCTTTAATAAATAAAATACCACACCTTTAAACACAAAATCTAGTCAAACCTTCAAAAAATAAAATAAAACACCTTTACTAACAAAATCTATGTTAAATAATGAAACTTTAAAAACTAATTACATAGTCAAACTTGCAATAAATAAAATACCACACCTTTAAATAAAATACCACATATTTAAATAAAAAACCTACATATACCTTTAAAAACATTTAAACCTACGCAAATAAATAAAATACCACAACTTTAAACACAAACCGTAGTCAAACCTGCAATAAACAAAATAACACACTTCGGACTTAAATAAAAAACCTTTTAAAATTATGTTGCAAAATACGGTCACCAAACCTTCATCAAAAACTGCGTAAAATATTTTAAGTCTGGAGCAGCCTCATTCGTTCCTCAGAAGCCTTCCCCGCAGCCATCCAGCCCGTACCCTAACCCTAACGCAAGCCGTACCCTAAAAACCCTAATGCGAGCCCGTACCCTCACCCTAACGCGAGCCCTCCCAGCACATTCCTGCTACTTAGCAATGCAGTCCCAACCAAAGTGACTGCCATATAACACTCAATTTATACATTTGAATTAATCACCAAATTCCAGTTTATTACAGAAACATCCCAGACCCTAGCCCAGTACCATCAATCCAGCCCCTCAGCAGCCTAACCCCACTGCCAGGCATCTAGCCCTGACCCTAACCCCAACTCTCCAAGCTCAACCCCACAGCCAGGCATCCAGCCCTGACCCTAACCCCAACTCTCCAAGCCCAACGCCACTGCCAGCCATCCATTCCTCCAAGACCCCAACCCTAACCCTCAGATCAGTCAGTGACTTCCATCCAACCCTCAAGCCCCTCATCAACCCAAGCCCAGTGACTGCCTTATAGCTCTCCAGTCCCCTCAGCAGCCCAGCTCTAGTGACTGCCTTTTAGCACTCCACCCCCTCAGCCCCAAGAAATCTGAGCCAGCAAGGCCCTTGGTCAACCCTCAGATCAGCTAGAAATCCAAGGCTCGAGCAAGGCAAAACTTTTGGTGAGAAATTTGTGAAAAATTTTCTAAGTCCAAATGCGGCAAATTCATCACTCCAAAAACCGTTAGATTTTCATAACAGCTCGTAGCACAGCGGTGAAGGCCAGAGACTACAGAGCGAAAGGTCCCCGGTTCAAGCCCTACCCATTTTTACTAGAATTTAAAAAAATTCTTTATTTTAATGGTAAAAAGGTCCTGGAGAGGATTTGAACCCACCCGGCTCACAGCCCCAGGATTCTGGGGGCTGTGAGCTAGCCCGCTGCGCTACGGCGGCTCTTGAAAAAATTTGCTCGGAACTAATATTTAAACCTTAGGATGGGGGGGTCAAAAAAAAAAAAAAATTAAATGAGATGAGAACTATGAACTTTGACATCACCAGAAAAGCAAATGAGAGAAAAAGAGAATTTGAAGTCATGCAATACTTTAAAGAGGATCTTTATTTCACCAATGGTCAATACAGATAATAGTAATTACAAGTAAAGAAGATACAAATACTTGTGGGTAAATTAAGGAATTTCTACAAGTATTTAAAATAAAATAAAACTCTTTCTTTAAATTTCTTTAACTAAAATTAGTTAATTAATTAGTTATTTAGAAATGCTTAAAATTCAAGGCATCAGTTTCCAGCCAGCATACTTTTTAAAAACATTTTTAACCTTATTCAAACGCAAGCCATGTTTATACTTGTTCTGCAAATTTAAACCGATTTTGGAAAACATATAAAGAAATTGTTTCTTTCCAGTACCTCAATGAGGTTTTTTTATACAACACTGTATGATACTTAATGAATGGGGTACATGGTATAAAGATGTTTTGCATCCTTCACTTAATAGCACGCAAATCAACATAAATAAAGTGTTTAAAAACACTGACGTTTTTTAACGTTAGTTGCCAATGTTTTGGTAGAAACCCCATGGGATAATTAGTGCTTATAGATTGAATACATGGCTCGCTTTAATATACAACTTTTATTAATATTTGTCTACATACATAATATTCTTAGTGTGACTACTTCTACCCTTGCGATGAGCAACAAATTGTTCAGCTTTATACATTGGGGGGGGGGGGGTGTCATACTATTATCATAAGGGGCGTCTTTTGGACACTTTGATTTTGAAATCTCGGCTTGAAATTTGTACATGTTATTGATTGTATTGTAAGCAAACAATTTTGTTCCCCCGGTTGTTAAATTTCCAGCATATTTTGACTCCTTTTGAACCAATTGGGGGGGGGGGTGGGCACAAGGGGATCGTTTCTTTTTAGGGTGCACTTCTGGTAAACTGAAACACTTTATCTTCAGTAAGCCGTGTTTTGCCGTAATTTGTTTTTTTGTTGTCTCTAAACAGGAGGTAAAAACACACAGTTTTGAGTGTACTTTAGACCAAAGGGTTTTAAAACATTAAAGTTACTACAAATATCGAGTTTGCCAACTGCGACATTTACATCCAGTAATTGTTTATTTCAAAGTCCCAGAGTTCAAATGGGGAAGTTTCATTGACACCAATTGAGGGAGGGGTCACCACTGCAAACCAGTTTGTTTAATTAGGCTAATTAAAGTGTACACAAATTTTTAGTATACAATATCCACAATGCTTACAACATTTTGATGATTTTTTATTATATTTTATTAACATAGGGGTGCATCATGACACCATGATCACACCGACTACCCTAACCCATCATAATACCTAGAGGAGGAAGAGACTCGCTCCTGGTCTTACTAACAATTTCACATAGTATGTTTCTTTTATCTCTTTGTCTATATCTTGCTAGATTCTGATACCAACACAAGCAAATCAATCATTTTTCTTGACTCAACTATTGAGTACATGTACCCCTCGTTCCGGAGCCATGCTTGAAGGACTTTGTAGGCCTAAAAAGGGAGTAAAATAGCAGTAAAGACTCCTTAGAGAAATGTGATCTTGATAAATATCTTGATAAACCAAGAAGAGAAGATGATGATGAAGAAATTTTAGTATTGGACGCGGTAGGAAAACCCTAGAGAAAGAGTCAAAGTAGGAACTGAAATCCCAAAACCACATAGTGCCCCTGGTATGAATCGAAACCAGGTCTCAGAGACAGTGATAGAACTGCAGAGCCAGGGGCTCATGACAGTGACAGAACTGCACAGCCGTGGGCTCATGTTAGTGACAGAACTGCAGAGCCGAGGGGTCATGACAGTGAGAGAACTGACGAGCCGAGGGGTCATGACAGTGAGAGAACTGCAGAGCCAAGGGCTCACGAGAGTGAAAGAACTGAAGAGTCGAGGGCTCACGACAGTGAAAGAACTGCAGAGCAGAGGGCTCGTGACAGTGAACGAACTGTAGAGCCAGGGGCTCAAGACAGGGCTCATGACAGTGATTGAACTGCAGAGCCAAGGGCTCATGACAGTAATAGAACTGTAGTACCACGGGCTCATGACAGTGATAGAACTGTAGAGCCAAAGGCTCATGACAGGGAAAGAACTGTAGAGCCAAAGGCTCATGACAGTGATAGAACTGTAGAGCAAAGGGCTCATGACAGTAATAGAACTGTAGAGCCATGGGCTCATGACAGTGATAGAACTGTAGAGCCAAGGGCTCATGACAGTGATAGAACTGTAGAGCCGAGGGCTCATGACAGTGATAGAACTGTAGAGCCGAGGGCTCATGACAGTGATAGAACTGTAGAGCCGAGGGCTCATGACAGTAATAGAACTGCAGAGCCGAGGGCTCATGACAGTGATAGAACTGCAGAGCCTAGGGCTCATGACAGTGAAAGAACTGAAGAGCCAAGAGCTCATGACAGTAATAGAACTGCAGAGCCGAGGGCTCATGACAGTGATAGAACTGTAGAGCCAAGGGCTCATGACAGTGAAAGTACTGAAGAGCCAAGGGCTCATGACAGTAACAGAACTGCAGAGCCGAGGGCTCATGACAGTGATAGAACTGCAGAGCCTAGGGCTCATGACAGTGAAAGAACTGAAGAGCCGAGGGCTCATGACAGTGATAGAACTGTAGAGCCAAGGGCTCATGACAGTGATAGAACTGTAGAGCCAAGGGCTCATGACAGAGAAAGAACGGTAGAGCCAAGGGCTCATGACAGTGATAGAACTGTAGAGCCAAGGGCTCATGACAGTAATAGAACTGTAGAGCCAAGGGCTCATGACAGAGAAAGAACTGTAGAGCCAAAGGCTCATGACAGTGATAGAACTGTAGAGCCAAGGGCTCATGACAGTGATAGAACTGTAGAGCCAAGGGCTCATGACAGTAATAGAACTGAAGAGCCAAGGGCTCATGACAGTGACAGAACTGTTGAGCCAAGGGCTCATGACAGTGATAGAACTGTAGAGCCAAGGGCTCATGACAGGGAAAGAACTGTAGAGCCAAAGGCTCATGGCAGTGATAGAACTGTAGAGCCAAGGGCTCATGACAGTAATAGAACTGTAGAGCCAAGGGCTCATGACAGTGATAGACCTGTAGAGCCAATGCTCATGACAGGGAAAGAACTGTAGAGCCAAAGGCTCATGACAGTGATAGAACTGAGAGCCAAAGGCTCATGACAGGGAAAGAACTGTAGAGCCAAAGGCTCATGACAGTGATAGAACTGTAGAGCCTAGGGCTCATGACAGTGATAGAACTGCAGAGCCAAGGGCTCATGACAGTGAAAGAACTGAAGAGCCAAGGGCTCATGACAGTGATAGAACTGAGAGCCAAGGGCTCATGACAGTGATAGAACTGAAGATCCAAGGGCTCGTGACAATGAAAGAACTGAAGAGCCAAGGGCTCATGACAGTGATAGAACTGTAGAGCCGAGGGCTCATGACAGTGATAGAACTGAAGAGCCTAGGGCTCATGACAGTGATAGAACTGCAGAGCCAAGGGCTCATGTCAGTGATAGAACTGTAGAGCCGAAGGCTCATGACAGTGATAGAACTGAAGAGCCAAGGGCTCATGACAGTGATAGAACTGAAGAGCCAATGCTTATGACAGGGAAAGAACTGAAGAGCCAAAGGCTCATGACAGTGATAGAACTGAGAGCCAAAGGCTCATGACAGAGAAAGAACTGTAGAGCCAAAGGCTCATGACAGGGAAAGAACTGTAGAGCCGAGGGCTCATGACAGTGATAGAACTGTAGAGCCAAAGGCTCATGACAGTGATAGAACTGTAGAGCCAAAGGCTCATGACAGGGAAAGAACTGTAGAGCCAAAGGCTCATGACAGTGATAGAACTGTAGAGCCTAGGGCTCATGACAGTGAAAGAACTGCAGAGCCAAGTGCTCATGACAGTGATAGAACTGTAGAGCCAAAGGCTCATAACAGTGATAGAACTGTAGAGCCGAGGGCTCATGACAGTGATAGAACTGTAGAGCCAAAGGCTCATGACAGTGATAGAACTGTAGAGCCAAAGGCTCATGACAGGGAAAGAACTGTAAAGCCAAAGGCTCATGACAGTGAAAGAACTGTAAAGCCAAGGGCTCATGACAGTGATAGAACTGTTGAGCAAAGGGTTTATGACAGGGATAGAACTGTAGAGCCAAAGGCTCACGACAGGGAAAGAACTGTAGAGCCAAAGGCTCATGACAGTGATAGAACTGAGAGCCAAAGGCTCATGACAGGGAAAGAACTGTAGAGCCAAAGGCTCATGACAGTGATAGAACTGTAGAGCCAAGGGCTCATGACAGTGATAGAACTGTAGAGCCAAAGGCTCATGACAGTGATAGAACTGAAGAGCCCAGGGCTCATGACAGGGAAAGAACTGAAGAGCCCAGGGCTCATGACAGTGATAGAACTGTAGAGCCAAAGGCTCATGCCAGGGTAAGAACTGTAAGGCCAAAGGCTCATGACAGTGATAGAACTGTAGAGCCAAGGGCTCATGTCAGTGATAGAACTGTAGAGCCAAAGGCTCATGCCAGGGTAAGAACTCTAGAGCCAAAGGCTCATGACAGTGATAGAACTGTAGAGCCAAGGGCTCATGTCAGTGATAGAACTGTAAAGCCAAGGGCTCATGACAGTGATAGAACTGCAGAGCCAAGGGCTCATGACAGTGATAGAACTGCAGAGCCAAGGGCTCATGACAGGGATAGAACTGCAGAACCAAAGGCTCATGACAGTGATAGAACTGTAAAGCCAAGGGCTCATGACAGTGATAGAACTGAAGAGCCCAGGGCTCATGACAGTGAAAGAACTAAAGAGCCCAGGGCTCATGACAGTGAAAGAACTGTAGAGCCAAGGGCTCATGACAGTGAAAGAACTGAAGAGCCAAGGGCTCATGACAGTGAAAGAACTGAAGAGCCAAGGGCTCATGACAGTGAAAGAACTGAAGAGCCAAGGGCTCATGACAATGATAGAACTGTAAAGCCAAGGGCTCATGACAGTGATAGAACTAAAGAGCCCAGGGCTCATGACAGTGAAAGAACTGTAGAGCCAAGGGCTCATGACAGTGATAGAACTGTAGAGCCAAGGGCTCATGACAGTGAAAGAACTGAAGAGCCAAGGGCTCATGACAGTGATAGAACTGAAGAGCCAAGGGCTCATGACAGTGAAAGAACTGAAGAGCCGAGGGCTCATGACAGTGATAGAACTGAAGAGCCAAGGGCTCATGACAGTGATAGAACTGAAGAGCCAAGAGCTCATGACAGTGAAAGAACTGAAGAGCCGAGGGCTCATGATAGTGATAGAACTGAAGAGCCGAGGGCTCATGACAGTGATAGAACTGCAGCGCCAAGGGCTCATGACAGGGATAGAACTGAAGAGCGAAGGGCACTTGACAGTGATAGAACTGAAGAGCAAAGGGCTCACGACAGTGATAGAACTGAAGAGCCGAGGGCTCATGAGAATTATAGACCTACAATAGAGCCAAGACCATAACACTTACAGGTTTTGTCTATGGAAGAGAAAATTTGTTTTTTCCAAGGTCTTTTGTTTTACGTAATATATCAGAATCTAGCAAGAGTCCTAAGACTTGAAGAATCTGTAGATCTTCAGTTTAGATAATTTACAGGAAATAATTGAGATATATAGTTAGAAAATATTTGAATAGTATTTACTTGGTATAATTTGCACCTTTTCTTATGGGATTTGAGGCATGATGAGGTATAAATATATATACTTAGTATATACTTGGTATAATTTGCACCTTTTCTTTAACAATTTTTTAATGTTTAGTTTCATATCTGATGACTATAAACCAACCTCAACATGAAAACAACATAAAAATTCACATTGTGTGAATAGAACATCTTAATATCACGCCTAGATTTAACACTCAGAATAATATACCAAGCAAACTTTTGTAATGGATAACAATTGTTAATTTTCAGTCAGTCCAAACTTGTGAACAGCTGATTATAAATAGAAGTACCCAGTTGTTTCTAGAGGGGAGAGGTTACCAGCACTTCACCCTCAGCCAAGATCCTCAGCATCTGGCTGTGAAATTAAACCAATAGTCTTCCGTTTTAACACCCAATTAAAACATGACAACAAGTTCTAATGAAAAATTAGAGGGGAGAGGTTACCAGCCCTTCACCCTCAGCCAAGATCCTCAGCATCTGGCTGTGAAATTAAACCACTAAACTTCAGTTTTAACAAACAATGAAAACATGACTAGAAGTTAAAATTGAACATTTGAGGAGAGAGGTTACCAGCACTCCACCCTCAGCCAGTATTCTCAGTATACGGCTGTGTAATTAAACCAACAAACTTCAGTTTTTACACCCAATGAAAACATGACTAGAAGTTCAAATTGAACAATTGAGGGGAGAGGTTACCAGCACTTCACCCTCAGCCAAGATCCTCAGCATCTGGCTTTGAAATTAAATCACTAAACTTAAGTTTTAACACCGAATGAAAACATGACAACAAGTTCTAATTAAAAATAGAGGGGAGAGGTTACCAGCACTTCACCCTCAGCCAAGATCCTCAGCATCTGGCTGTGAAATTAAACCACTAAACTTCAGTTTTAACACACATGACCAAAAATTCTAATTAAACATTTGAGGGGAAAGGTTTCCAGCACTTCAACCTCAGCCAGTATTCTCAGTAAACGGCTGTGTAATTAAACCAACAAACTTCAGTTTTAACACCCAATGAAAACATGACTAGAAGTTCAAATTGAACATTTGAGGGGAGAGGTTACCAGCACTTCACCCTCAGCCAGTATTCTCAGTATACGGCTGTGAAATTAAACCAACAAACTTCAGTTTTACCACCCAATGAAAACATGACTAGAAAACTAACAGATTTTATGTAGCATGCTTTTAACTGCCCAAAATGGGAACATAGTCATTACAGAAATATACCTTGTACATTTTAGAGGGGAGAGGTTACCAGCACTTGCACCCTCAGCCAGTATCCTCAGCATACGGCTTTGAAAATAAACAAATTTACTGGAGTTTTAAGATTCAATGAAAAAAATAACCCAGAAGTTCTTATTGAACATTTGAGGGGCGAGGTTACTAGCACTTCACCCTCAGCCAGTATCCCAGTATACAGCTGTGAAATTAAACCAATAAACTTGAGTTTGAAACAAAAACAGAAAACAATTGTTATCGAACATTTGAGGGGAGAGGTTACCAGCACGTCACCCTAAGCCAGTATCCTCAGCATACGGCTGTGAAATTAAACCAATAGACTGGAGTTTGAACGTCCAGAACCAAAAGTTATAATTTAACATTTGACGGGAGAGGTTACCAGCACTTCACCCTTAGCCATGTTTTTCTTCAGTATACGGCGCCTTCTGAAACAATACAAGTAAACATTCATAGTTTTCGAACAAAAAAAAACAGAAAAAGAAGTTCTAATTGAACCTTTGAGGGAGAGTATCAACACATGACTCTAAGCCAGTATTCTCAGTATATGGCTGTGAGTTAAACCAACATAACTACAGTTTTGAAATAAAACTGATGCTGCATGCTGCTTCACTATTGGTGAAAAGCTTGAATGACGCACGAAGGCTGGAAACTGGAGTTCGATGATGTGTGGGAATGTTGGATCCTAATCCGTGTCAGTAGGAACAAACATAGGGATATGGAGCCTAGGGGACTGAGGGTATAGATGACCCAAAGCAGTCTAAATGGTGGGTGACAGGAGGAGACTAAAGGGAGGGGGGTACCTAAGGAGTGACCGTGGATATAGGAGATCCATTGGTCGGGAGAAGGGGTAGAAATGTCACTAATGTGGAAGCTGATGCCTTGAAGTACGATGCCTAGGTGACTGAGGGTGTAGATGACCCAAAGCAGTCTAAATGGTGGGTGACAGGAGGAGACTAAAGGGAGGGGGGTACCTAAGGAGTGACTGTGGATATAGGAGATCCATTGGTCGGGAGAAGGGGTAGAGATGTCACTAATGTGGAAGCTGATGCCTTGAAGTACGACGCCTAGGTGACTGAGGGTGTAGATGACCAAAGCAGTCTAAATGGTGGGTGACAGGAGGAGACTAAAGGGAGGGGGGTACCTAAGGAGTGACAGTGGATATAGGAGATCCATTGGTCGGGAGAAGGGGTAGAGATGTCACTGATGTGGAAGCTGATGCCTTGAGGTGTCGTGTTTGTGGATCTAGCCTGGATGCTTCTCCGATGGTCTGTTATGTGCGAGTGTTTGATGGTAGCTCCTCCAGTTAGCATGCTCAGTAGAAGGGGAGATGGACTTAAAATGCCGCCCATGCACACACTCGATGTCATCCAAATCAAATGAAGTCACAATTTCACCAAAGATTTTAAACAGGTGCAACACAAAATATGCACAAATATTGAAGCAGAATTTAAAATTTTGCTGTGAAATTAAACCAATAAACCAGAGTTTTAATACCCAATGAAAAAGTGACGACTTTTAATTAACATATGAGGGGAGAGGTTACCAGCACTTCACTCTCAGCCAGTTATTAAAGGCTATGAAATTAAACAAATAAACTGGAGTTTGGAATAAACACAGAAAACAATTGGGAGAATTGTGACTAGCACTTTGCCCTTGGTCAGTCTTCCCAGTATAATAGCTGTGAAATTAAACCAACAAACCTGAGTGTTAACACCCAAAGGAAACATAACAAGTTCTAATTAAACATTTGAGGGGAGAGGTTACTAGCACTTCACCCTCAGCCAGTATTCTCAGTGTAGGCTGTGTAATTAAACCAATATACGGGAGTTTTGGAACAAAAGAAAATAAAGAAGTTCTAATTGAACATTTGAGGGGAGAGGTTACCAGCACTTCACCCTCAGCCAGTATTCTCAGTATACGGCTGTGTAATTAAACCAATAAACCGAAGTTTTGGAACAAAAGAAAAAAAAAAAGTTCTAATTGAACATTTGAGGGGAGAGGTTACCAGCACTTCACCCTCAGCCAGTATTCTCAGTATACGGCTATGAAATTAAACCAATAAACTAACACCCAATGAAAACATGACCAAAAGCTCTAATTGAACATTAGAGGGGAGAGGTTAGCACTTCACCCTCAGCCAGTATTCTCAGTATATGGCTGAGAAATTGAACCAATATATCGTATAACGGAGGAGAGAGAGAGGTTACCAGCACTTAACCCTAAAGTATTCTCAGACCACTTTTTAGGTGTCCTCTAATTGAAAGCAATAAGATGTAAGTGCATAAGATAAGCGAGAGGTTACCAGCAGATAAGTCTCTGTCAGTATAGTAAGGTGTGCGGTAACACCATGTAATGATAATCTCTGTTGAGTTGGGGTGGTTCTGACTCAACATTTTGATCACTATGCTGTGATCGTCTTCAGGAGAATGCTCAACTCTGATGCTGCTTAAGTACCGGTGATGTGGATAGCTTGATGATGCACTAAGTCAGGAAACCGGAGCTCGATGATGTGTGAGAATGCTGGATCCTGAACTGTGTCAGTAGGAACAAACATAGGGATATGGAGCCTAGGGGACTGAGGGTATAGATGACCCAAAGCAGTCTTAAAAAGATGGATGACCTGGAGGAGACTTAGGGGGTACCTAAGGAGTGACCGTGGATATAGGAGATCCATTGGTCAGGAGAAGGTGTAGAGATGTTACTGATGTTGAAGCTGAAGTCTTGAGGTACGATGCCTAGGGGACTGAGGGTATAGACGACCCAAAGCAGTCTAAAAATTATGGGTGACCTGGAGGAGACTAACGGGGTACCTAGGGAGTGACCGTGGATAAAGGAGATCCATATTGGTCAGGAGAAGGGTTAGAGATGTCACTGATGTGGAAGCTGACGTCTAGATCGAGGTTCGATGTGGAGGAGACTAAGTAAGGGGTTACCTAGGAAGTGACCGTGGATATAGAAGATCCATTGGTCGGGAGGAGGGGAGGCCCGATGAGTTCTGCTGCTTGAGTTCTGCTGCTTTCCAGTCAACTTGTTGGTCTGTAACGATGGCTCAGTCACCATTCTCAGTAGAAGTATGGACTTAAAATGCCGCTCAAACACTCGATGTCATCAAAACCAAATGAAGACACAATTTCACCAAAGATTGTCATCAGGTGCAACACAAAACATGCACAAATACTTTTTAAAGTTTTTTCCCCTTAAGACCAAAGTATGCTCATTGACATAATGAGTCGTTTCATCACCAGCTCTTTATAGAACCACAACTTAATTATAGACAGATTATTTACTATACATGGTGTAACCATAAACCTTATAATAATTTTTTTTAAATAATAGGGCCATGTCACACAAGACCATTTACAGGTAACCAGTTCCAGGCGAAAAGAAAAACATTTTACATTTCAGATTTTCAAAGATTTCTCTTGGTGAGCTCATAGAGAAAGGATGGTGAGCTTAAGACATTGTTTGAAAAAAAAACTCATGTGCTACCAAAGTGGTCCTGTAGCATGCACTGCAGTAATTGGTTTCATGTTTTTAGGTTTCAGGTTTATTTCTATATCATAAGGCAGTACAATAATAAGTGAAAACTACTTGGTTGCCTCCAAGTTGCCAGGAAATGTTGCCTCGTGTGACAAGGCCCATGGTTCAAGATTAGTGTTCTTGTAAGATGAGGTGATACACACTGGAGCAGCTCTCTTGCACAGCATTCTCCTGAAGATGATCAAGTTCATACACAATGGATCTTTCAGATGCACCACATCTCCAAATAAGATTTATAGTTGTACGCGAAAGTCATTACCTACAGTTTCTCTCTCTATCTCTTTCTGATGTGCTTTGGTAATGTTCACACAGTTCTCCAATACATGCTGACTGTTGATCACACTCTGTCTTTGATGGTCACTCTTCTGCCGTCACTTGATTCTTGAATGTCCAGAATCATTACGAAAATAATAGTTTCTTTCTATTTCTTTTTGCTGTGCACTAATAATGTCCACACAGTCCTCTAAAATATGCGTTGTCGACTGTTAATCACGCTGTCTGTGACTTAAAAAGTTCCGAAATTGTTCAACGCCGTACTTTGACTCTTGATTGTCCAGGGTGTCAAAATGAAAGAGTAGATCACAAAAACTCTCAGTCAAAGTTGAGTAATTCCAAAGAGTTCATCAGTGTTCTGAAAATAAATAAATTTTATTAAAAATAAATCATCACAAAAATCAGACTGATTCAGTACTCACTAAAGGTTTGCACAAGTCATATTACAAATCACAGAGCGTGGCCCGTTTTCATGGCTCTGCTTATCGCTGAGTTCTAACGATCACCATTCTCAGCTTACTGCAGGCGCCAAGCTTTAGCTGTGTATAAGGGAAGAATGCCTAGTAACATAAGGTACACAAACGCACAAGCAAAAGTTCCCAGCTTACCTGTGACATATACTTGGCATAAGCACGGACTACCCTACTTCAGTATAAGCACTGTTTCTTTGCTCATGGTAAGCAGATACATGGAATTAGGACTCGATGATATGTTCAGCAGCAGCAATAAGTGCAAGATTATTTAGAATAGAGCCTCTTTTATTTTTGTTTGTTTGTAATGCATAATTAATTTTAGTATTTGTTAAAAAATAATTAATTCAGGGATCTTAGTTTTACCTAAATTTAAAATAGAGATAGTTTTTCTCTGAAAGGGATATTTGTTCTTTTAACAAGTTTAAATTCTTGTATCTTATGAAAAGGTAGGGAATGAGTACGCAACTTTCCAAGAAAATTCCATTTTGTTATGGAAAAAGGGGGAGAATCCTCTAAAATCTTACCAGTGTAACTAGAGTCCATGGCTCCATACCCATCACTAGTAATAAGAATACATCCAAACTGTCTTTACGGCTTCTGCACAAAGTTGGTGACAAAACATCTTATATTAAAACTGAAAGTAATTTCATTCATATGTGTTTGGTGTCAGAACCACATGCCTCATATAAACTACATGTAAATGTGATGATGCCTGTACGGTTTGTCCCGTCATTCTTTGCCACTGTTTCAGCAAAGAGAATATTTAAAAGGAAACATGTCTCGCTGATGGCTGTGGGATCCAAAACATCAACAAAGAAAAACACATGTTGTAGACAGGGTTTTAAAAAAGGTAATTTCGTTTGAACTTGGGTCAATTTAAACTTTAAAAGAAGGTAAAAGAACTATACAGTAATGTGAGGCTTGTAAGATTTGTCACGTCATTCTTTGCAGCTGTTTCAACAGAGAAAAGAATCTTAAAGCAAATATGGCCTGCCGCTGAATCCACAATGCAAACCTACACATCATCTTATAGACAAGGTTTAACAAAGGGTAATTCTTTAAACTTGGTCAACTTTAACTTTTAAAGAAGGTAAAGAGATTCCACCAAGATCAAAGTACTTACCATGTCATTCACTGGCTGTTGCCCGACTAATACATCACAACTGGTGCCTCATCATCATTAAGTGGAGCGCCATGTTAGTGGCTCGGTGTATCTCGGGTGTTGCATAAATTGTCTAACTCAAGATGAGGAAGAAGTACTCATTGTCCATTGTAGTAGCTCGGTGAACCTCAACTGTTGCGTGAATGCTGCCTTGTCTAACTCAAGATGAGAAAGAAGTACTCATTGTCCATTGTAGTAGCTTGGTGAACCTCAAAGGTGGCGTGAATGCTGCCTTGTCTAACTCAAGATGAGAAAGAAGTACTCATTGTCCATTGTAGTAGTCGGTGAACCTCAAAGGTTGCGTGAATGCTGCCTTGTCTTAAACTCAAGATGAGAAAGAAGTACTCATTGTCCATTGTTGAACATCCTGATGATGGTGAAGAAGTCAAGCAGTGCTCGAAGAATTCAAGATACCCACCAAGTGCTGTTAAGAATGTAAAAACTTTCGGTCAGAAATGATAACTATTTACTAACATTCAATCTATGAGTCAATCTTTTTTAGTACTCTCTTTTTAAAAACAAAGAACAAATTGAAGCAATAATGGTTAAGTGTCTTGTTTAAGGACACAATCGCCAAGACCAGAACTCGGAATCCACACTCTGTTGTTCAAAGAGTTTGGGTGAATTCTCTAGTAAGGCGCTGCTTACTAGAGAATTCTGCACTTAGGCCCCCAAAGAATCACACATTACACAGTGCACTGTATGCAAGGACAGTTTGGATCAAATTTGAATTCCGCACTTTTGGCCCCAGCAAGAAATGACACACTACAGTGTGCAGTGTGCCATAAGTGCCAAAATTTGTGGTAAGCTGTATTACATTGGGCCCCGAATGGGGGGTTGGGAAAGGAATATACGGGTCACCTGTTGGGAAAAAAGGCCTAGTAGGGTGCAAGGGTTATAATCGATGTAGGCCTACATTTATACTCACTATGGTAAGTTGGCATCAGGTATAAAACAGCTCTCCATGTGTCCAGACCTCCGTCCAAATACAGACACTCAGATGGCTTCCTGCAAAACTGACAAAACAAATTGTCTTAATCACCATTTCAAGATATTTCTTTAGATAGTTCCCACTTGACATCACACAGAATGAAAATGTCTATCTTTATAGCCAATAATTTATCATTTGAAAGCACACTAACTGTGTACCAAGCATAAATAGTGCATGCGGTAGGCCTATGCAGGAGTTCAAACAAAACTGGCGCAAAACTGCTCAAATATGGCATCTATTGGGAACTAATCATTCACAAATTTGCGATTTGTCATAAAGTGCTAAAATAAAGTAAGCATTTTACAATGTTTTTTTCAATGGCTCCGCAGAATTATTTTTATTAGCTATAAATATAAAAGGGAGGTCATAAAGTATTGATGTATTTTTTGAGTAAACCGCTTTTTAAGGATACAAAATTGTACACAAAAATAGAATAATAAACTACTTTTAATGAATTTAATTAATTCTGTCAGGTCAGTGCTAAAAGGGTGTTAAATCTTAAATTGCTACAAATCAATGTTTCATGTTTTCTTAGCCAACCAGATTTTTGGCAGAAAGATCACCAGTAACACCACGGCCCAATTTCAAAGAGCCGCTTAAGTACTAAAAATAGCTACGTACATTTGTACAACAACATAGTCACCAGTCAAAATAACACATGTACTGTACCATTACTGGTATCCTATTAATTTTTGCTTAGCAGAAATGTATTTAACTAAATCAGATTTTAAGTTCTAAATAACCAGTGTGATGTCACAATAAAAATTACTATGGCGATTTGTTTATAACTCATCTTAAAAGATGAATCTTAAATAAATTGTTATGAAGCAGCACAAAGAGCAAACAATTTTTGTTTAATTGCGCATCAATAGTTTTTGGCCTATAAGTAAGTGCTATAAAAGCAATTTAAGTCCAATGTCACAATACAATTTAGTAATGATGACAATTTCCGTTTATATAGTGCCTGTTTTAAAAGTTCCTTAGAGACCCTACATTTCATTAAAGACAATAGACACTATTGGTAATTGTCAAAGTCCAGTCTTCTCACTTGGTGTGCCTCAACATAATGCATAAAATAACAAACCTGTGAAAATTTGAGCTAAAATAGTCGCCGAAGTTGCGAGATAATAATGAAAGAAAAAACAACCTTGTCACCTGAAGTTGTGTGGGTTTAGATGGTTGATTTCGAGACCTCAAATTCTAAATCTGAGGTCTTGAAATCAAATTCGTGGAAAATTACTCCTTTCTCCAAAACTATGTCACTTCAGAGGGAGCTGTTTCTCACAATGTTTTATACTATCAACCTCTCCCCCAATTCTCGTCACCAAGTAAGGTTTTATGCTAATAATTATTTTGAGGAATTACCAATAGTGTCCACTGCCTTTAAGGTTTGATATCAACACAAATCTATATTGTATACTGCACATTTTTATTGTTTAACTATCAATATGTCTTGATGTAATGCAACCAAAATCCTTTTAACAATTATAAGCTCATGCAACACCCTAAAAACAATCTTGTCTAAAAAATCTATAACTAATTATATGAAAGGCCATCTCAGACTCTACTTGAGTTATTGGACACACCCACTGCAACTCTCATTTGCAACCTTTCCAATTAATGACGGAAAAAGAGGGAATGTTTAGCTAAATACAATCTTCCTTAAAGGGCAGGTACATGTGTTCGTAATCACTCCTAAAACTAATGGCAAGTAAAACTTTACTTTCCATGCAATTTTGAGAATCATTTCATTTCAAAGTAATGTTGGTACGGAAAAATATATCAGGTTTGATACCCACGCCCCCACCCCCAAATTTAAATTTCAGAACCATTTCAGAAACGTTTCTCAGAATGTGTTTCCAAATTATTCTTCCTGCGTACATGTAGAAAAACCAGTCTTGACTTTTTGATAATACCTCAAAAATGCTAACACCCTTTAAAATGAATTTGTCAGCTTAGTTTTATTGTATATCTGAAATCAAATCAAACAAGTGGTTCCAAAAACCGAAGTTATACGTTCCCTTAAAGCACAAACTGACTGACTGATAAGGATTACATGTAAATTATCTCCCAAAGATGTAATTTGAGGAACTTGATTATTTCTCATTTTCAGGAACCTCCATTTTGCTTCAGCAGCAAACACATTGCAGAAGCATCACCAAATGGTGAGAGTGTAGACACTAGCTACATGGTAGTTGAAGCAGCCTATAACTCCTCTGGGTGAAAATGCGCACGTCTTGGATTTGGTGTTCCTTTAAGCGACGATATGAATCTGTGTTCATCGTGAATCGTAAAACCTCGACTTAAGTCGCTGCTGATCATCTACCATGGTATGTGGGAGACTTGGATCACTTGAACTCCCCTCCAACTCAGAAGAATACAATGATAAAAACATAGACTCCATGGTTAAGTTTAAGATTGCTTTAAAGACGCACTTATTTAACATTTAATTCAACCATGTTTGTTTATACCCAGTACATCTTATATTTGATATTCTGTTGTTTTTCTAAAGAGCGCTTATGGACATGTTTAGTTACTATGTGTTATGCTCTACACAAGAATGGTCGATTATTAAAACAGCCTGTACATTTATTGTTTTAAAAACGGGACAAAGGTCACTCACCAAGGATTACACAATGCCCCTGGAAAAAGGGAGATTACGAGCATTCCAGTACCATCTGTCCCCTCCTTGTACAAAGAATATTCAGTTTTGTGTAACAGTGTGTTAATATCCATTTTGCACACAAATTTTTACTACATAAATGTGTGGGGGGGTTTAAGAAAAGGTCCAGGAATGGGTTTAAAAAAAGGTCCAGGAATGCTCCAAGGTATGGCAAACCGGGTAGGTGGATGAAAATACATGGTAAAACAGAGAGGAAAGTCTTTAACAAGGGGGGAAGGGGGATCCTTTAAAAATTTCATGTTTAATAACAATTGAACACAAAGAAGGTCTACCATTCACATAATTTGTATCAATTACATTTATTAGTTTAATCACTTTGACAAGTTATTAACAAGAATGTCTTTTTAACAAGGACCAACCTTTTCAATAACAACTTTTTTTATTTTTTTTATTTAGTAATTTATCACACAACATCCCATTCTTGTTAAAAGCTAGTAATTATTTTTAAAACGTAATAATACAAATTGTAACACGGTTATAACAGTACAAACAATAAACAACAACAAAATCAGAGAAGACTCAGACAGTGATAAAGTCCATTTTTATTATTAATTTTATTAACTCAAGTAGGTAGTTTACGATAACAAAATATTTAAGTTTGAAAAAAAAAGAAAAAAATAATATTTAAATATATACATTTTTATAACTATAGTAGAAGAATTATATTGGTATAAATCGGAAAAATAACTATCCAAGGAAAACAAAGAGTTTATTTGATGGAACGAATTTGCTGTTACATTTTAAGACAAATTATTTGTGTGTACAGCAACATCTTAATATTAAATGTTACAGTCCTTCTGTAAAATAAGGTATTCCGTCTCCGATGAAAAAGAATGTGACCAATGCCCTGCCAAAATTTTCAACAATTTTCAAGAGACATGACTTTGAGGACCATAAATGTACTTTTTCTTTTAAAATGTATGTACGTTAGATACCTCCTTAATAATAACCGTATTTATAACGCGCCTTTTGCCAATGGATACAAAGCGCCAGGTATTATTACTGCAAGGAGTGGGGCGAATTTTAGGTTAAAGTTATACATGAAAACTGACAGAGTAAATGTTTAATACTTGTTAGGTTCCAACTAAGCTAATTAATAAAAAAGACTATGCAGAGACCATGGCATACAAGGGCTATTCTATTGGTGTTTATTTTCAGGTTCACTGTTTACAAATACAGCACAAGGATTATTTAATTAACACATAATATTTAACAAGACACACTTGGCAAAACTTCACATATCTGATACATTTTAATATATGTAATTTATTCTTTAGCAGGTTGTAACAAGCGAAGCATTCTGGCCATTTCAGAAACATAAGATATATAATTTGAATACAAAATTGTACAACTCTCTTCACAGGCAAGAAAACAATTAATTTTGAAACAGAACAAAGACAAGAACCTCAAAGAATTACACACAAACACTCATCGGTTAATGGGTTTATTTGAAAAGAGATAGCACATAATATACAAATGTAAAAATTGTAAACATGTAAAGACCTAGTGTTAAGGGTACAGTTCTAAGACTTTACGTGAAATAAATTTTAAGGTTTCGTTGTGTCAGGGCAAAAAAATTTTATCTCATTAAAAAGCACTTGTGTTGCACACAACTGTCAAAATGTCTCATGATCTCACTTAATTAAAGAGCCAGATGTGCACGCCGATATAAAACATTTTTTGCACAGAGTATTTTCGTGCACGAAACAACTTTTGGCAAAGTCAAGATATAATAACAAGGTTTTTGCACTGACATGTCAATAAGACACATGTAGAACTCTTTAATTAAATCCAGTCTAAGTTTTGCACTGTATTTTAATATTAAACCTAGTTGAAATGAGTACTGAGTTTGTCTGAATCATTACTTGTGTTACTAGTATTGATAAGGCTTCAATGTAGTTGTATCTTAATTACTGAAAATACAAGTAACTTCATGAATGTGCCTAGTTGGGATGACAGTACACAAGTGAAGCCCAGGGGTCTCTTTGAAGTCTTGGCAGGACATTCAAGGGTTGCATAGAGCTGCTAAGCACAAAAATGCTCTTAGCATGAAATTGTTGCCTTGATAAAAACAGTATTACCAACCCAATTTCCACGTGATTTTCAGGATAAGCAAACAACAGCTGAGTATCAGCAAAAAGGAAAATGCAACAAATGGATATTTGGTTGGTAATCCTGTTTTTATCAAGGAAGAAATTTCATGCTAAGCAAATTTTCGTGCTTAGCAGCTCTATGAAATTGTGCCCTGGTGGTTCAGGATAAAAATGTCAGCCTTTGATTTGTAGAACAGTCCTCAGGCATCCGTGGTTTGGCTGTGTAAGACATGAAAGCTGCCAAAAGATGTGCGCATCATTATGCGTAGAAGTATAGTTCGCCTCAGGAACACCCTTAAGCAACAGTCAGAGCCGTAGCTGTAGCCGCCCATTCAGGAAGAGCCTTTCACTCTTGGGATGTGAAAACTGTTCTTAAAGATGACTTGACGTCAGGAATGCCAGTCGTGAGTGTTGAGGTGTTGATTCCCAAGCTGGTGAAAATGAGTGAGCCTAATGGTAGTAGTTGAGGGAGAGGTTGTCTTCCACCGACACTTTCTCGGGAACCTCTGATGGTCACCTTTCACGCATCCTGCTCCAGCATCAGTGTCCTCAGCACAGTGGTTTCTCGTTGTGTTGCATCGACAGGGTAGAGACCCAACGGGTGCCTTGCTTTTTAGTACCATCTTACTACATCGTGGAACAACACCAGCAAGTTGTGCGAGAGGTTGTCTTCAGCCGACGCCATCTCAGGAACCTCTGATGGTCGCCTTCTACACATCCCGCTCCAGCATCATCGTCCTCAGCTCAGTTAGGCCTATAGCCATTTGTGTCCAAATGTAACGAGGTAGAGGATGTCATCAACAGATTTCCTCATCACTGACACACGCTCCAGTTTATATTAGATGGGGGTAGCATGGGGGAGGGGTGCCGGCTTGGGGAGAATAGTGAAATACACAACAGACAAAACAGGACAGAAAAACATTTTTTTTTTTTTTTTACAAACCACAATTTACAATAAATTTGTCATGGTTTATGGTTTATCCTTTATTTATTTTACAAAAAGACATAGCAGCATACCGCTGAGTTTGGACATACTTTTACAATTGTTAAAAACATTACAATAAAAAAGGCTTTGGATAACACAAATTGATTGTTATCCAAATGACAATAAGACATTATTCATAACATCTAATGGAATACGAATAATCTACAATTAAAAACCAGAATCAGATAACAGTAATATAATTTTTTGTTATTTAAAGGTTCAGAAAATTAGAGAAATAGTGCAAGGGGCTGTTTCGAAACCTGCTCGTCCTGCATTGAAAAAGCCAAACTTAGGCTGTTGGTGAAGTTTCATCGTTGAACTGTACTCTGACACAGAACACCAACAAGAAAATCTCACAGAAACGCTCGGCATATTACTCGGGTGGGATTCAAACCAATGACCTTTGTAATTCTAGAGCAGTGTCATACCAACTAGACTCATGATATAGAAATGGTTTACTTACCAACATCCTTGTATAACCAGTCAGCTTCTCTGAGAGATGAAGACTCCAAACGGCACCACTCGCATTCCCTCTTCACTTGTGGCAACAGGTGTAGAAGGCCCAGCATAGCGACGACCTCTAGAGGCGACTCTTTGTGGCAACAGTTGAGTCAATGCTGCTCTACAACGCTGGAACATGGACCTTAACTGTACAGCAAGAGAAATCCCTTGATGGTGTCTATATCAGGATGCTGCACTTGGCATCACCTAGAAAAATAGTCCCAAGTTAGGGTAGGATAAGAGACTAAGCTTGGGCGATATCGATTTATTTTATTCACAATATATCGCGATATTCGATATAATCACGATTAATTAAATTTGACATCATCAGTCTTCAAACTCCAAGTGAAAGTTGTTGAAGAGACAGTCAGACCATAAGAGAAGTGTTCTAATGACCTATTCTTCTGGTTTTACTCCAAACCTATGGGGTGCACGATGTCTCAGCTAGGAAATACATCGTGATATTGCGATATTTAATCGATATCGCGGTATATCGATATTTCGATTAAAACCAAATCGATCCGATATCGAAATCGTTTCCAAATTAATATCGCGATATTCGATAATATCCTGATATCGCCCAAGCTTATAAGAGACACATTATTGTATAGAGACACAATAAAGTGCTCTTTACCAATGAGAAAAAACCCTTGGTGCCCATGTCCTAATGAGGTCTGTCCGATGGGATGAGGCAATTAACATGGGCTTGAGGGGGATTCAAAAGAGGGCACTAAGTTTGTATACAGTTTGCCGAATGGGGGACAGAATCACCTGCCACACCCACTTAATGAATTGCCTTTTTCAAAAACAAAGCACGAGGCCTTACAATATTTTGATTTTTGTTTTGAACAATGGCAGGGTATTAAAGGATTTTATTGAGATAAATGAAATATCTGGATACATTATGTCTATATCAACGGCCTGTAGGCCTATGCTTTGTTTGGCAAAGGCCACCCTATGTGAAAACTGTACATTTCTACTGGAGCATTTCAAAGGCACCAAACATGGAGGCAATCCCCTCTGTTCAGTCCTACTACTAGTCTTGACCCAAGTCGTTAGCGATCAATTTACATGAAGCGCAGTACATAATACACTATGCGGTACCAAAAATTTACATCTTGGGCTAAGACTAAATTCCGTTTTCCAGAAAGCGCCCTCTGTTGTCCATGTTGTACAAGCCCTGTGAAAAAGTAAGATGACAGCCGACGGCTTTGCTGCTTCGCGATAATTTTTCACGAGAACAAAAGAATAAATTAGTAGTAAAATAACTGAAATGTAGCCTAAAACTTATTTAAATTTTTTGTTTTAGCTAATACTTTAGTTTGATGCCTCTTTTTTGGGATTTTAAATGTGTATTGGTTGAGTTGACAGCGATTGACGGCGCCAAGTGAGTTGACGGCGCGTTGACGGCAAGTAGTAGGACCCCCTCTGTTGCCTCCTATTATGATACTTACATTGTCAATGGAGTTCCTCCTGCCAGATGCAAAGAAATTGAAAGGATCCAAATCCACATCCAGCATCAGTTAGTTTAAGTCCACTCCCATGTCCTCAGTTGATCCTTATCTAATGAAATGACAGCATCTCATTTGGGTGGTGACTGAACCTAAAATGAAATTCAGTTCAAATGGTTGATATAAAGATATAAACCTGGTCCCAAATTAATAAATCTGTTTCGCAAAAAAAATAATGCTAATGCAAATTTCTAAATGGGTTGGGCACCATTCACAACAATCAAGACACAATTTCAATGTAAACTTTAATTTTGAAGTTAATTTTTAAGTTCAGTTCCACCCCCATGGTCCTCCTTGTTAAACTTTCTTGAGAAGTGGACAAGTTTCTGTATGGCACCACTCTAATTTACCTCAATAAGGTATCCCTTTTTGTAAAAATGTGTGAAGAAGTGGTGGCGTGATAAGGAAAGTTATCCGACTTTGTCTAACTAAATAAAGGCTCATATTAAATCGTACACAATGAATTCAACCATGGAAAACCACGTGAGTTTAAGATAAAACAAAAATCACAGTAATTTCCCTTCCCAGTTTTTACAACTATTTAATTGAATTAAGCCGACTTGATAACACACATTGAAGAAGAAGAATCATTAGCACAATCTTATCATGCCAATGTGCCGATAATTTATTGACAAAGTGACAAAAACTTACCAATTATTTTGGCCATTTCTGACTCAAGGATTCCATGTTTTCCGCAACTATAGCGCAAGGCATGCTGGTCATCGTGAAAACGACAAAATGACGTCACAAACTGGCCGTTTTCGAACTCACGGTTTTGACTTTGGATTCAGGCTCCATTCTCTCGTCTGAAGCCCTGAGCACGTACGTATAAAGCACGCGCAACTGTCTAAACAACCGCGGGGCCAAGCTAGCCTGAACCGAGTCTAGTGCTCTAGCTGAAGCCGTGGTTTCTAAAGGGCCGCAGTAACCGAAACGTCTGCGCGGTAGTTTCGAACAGACTATTTTTAGGGCGGCCGCCCCTCTCTGTATGCCCGTGACCCACTGTGTAAAACGATGCATCGAATTCGCATCTCAAGGCCGGGGGTGACACTTACGAGAAGGTCCAAGGTCTGTAAAGATGTTTATCCAGCAGGGGTGCTCATTTTTTTACTCAAAAAATTTGTCAAAATTTTGTGGTGTAGTTTTGTAGACTTTTAAAATATTGTTGTATAAAAATTTCAGAAAATATTCAAACATTATGAATGATTGAATGAAATGCAAGGCCTAATGACCGAGTTACTTTTATAACTTGATGTAATGGGCGTGTAGAATGTTCGTCTCAAGAGGGCGCCAGACTGGTGTACTCAAAGGCAAAAGGCCCTTTTCGAATCCACGGCTTCGGCTCTAGATTCGGCTCTGCTCTACAAGTGCGCGTGCTTTGCGTTGTGGGATTTTTAAAAAATGTCCAGGGTTAACTTAACTCGCAATGATTTTCATGTAAATTCAAGTAGTAGAGACGGAACTCATTTTGCCTGTAATGTAACCATATTTTCGTGTCTTTTGACAGCGGCGTCTACAACCATACAACTCGGGGTATCAACATCGTCGTTTGCAGTAAAGAGTACCTCACAACAATTTATTCCTCCACGCTCACAAGCAGCCGCAGAGCTGTGTATTCGGCCGTCATAAATACTGCCCTCTGTTGCCAGAGGCGTCCATTTTCGGCCAAAAATATGGTTTGGGAAAAAAATCTGCCCTCTATTGTATTGTACAATGAAACGGCGTTTTTTCCGGAACAGTGATTGCTCCCATTGGCTGAAGGTGGGAACTCAAATTATGAACGAAAGAAAAACTGACTGGTTTAAAGCGGCACGCTCAAAAGTGGGCTCCCTGGTCGACAAAGTGTTCGTGAGATGGCGACCCTCTGAAGCGGAACACTCCCAAGTGCTAACAATTATTTTGAGTAATTAGTGCCAACTGCTGTTTGGTAGTTGTGGAGTGGAATAGGTCCTGCTCTCCCGATGGCGAATAGCAGTCTCATTTTCTTAAAGACACTATTTGTAATTGTCAAACCCAGTCTTCTCACTTGGTGTATCTTAACATATGGACAAATAACAAACCTGTGAAAATTTGAGCTCAATATTGATCATCGAAGTTGCGAGATAATAATGAAAGAAAAAACACCCTTGACAAACAAAGTTGTGTGCTTTCAGATGCTTGATTTTGAGACCTCAAACTCTAATTCTGAGGTATCGAAATCAAATTCGTGGAAAACTACTTCTTTCTCGAAAACTACGTTACTTCAGAGGGAGCCGTTTCTCACAATGTTTTATACCTCTCCCCATTACTCGTTACAATGTAAGGTTTTATGCTTATAATTATTTTGAGTAATTACCAACAGTGTGCACTGCCTTTAAAACACAATCTAGTCATCACGGAACTTATGCGCGATTTTAATGATAAGAAGGTGCCACCTAGCTAGATACCTTCTTTAGATCATAAGGAACAAGAAAATACATGCTGGCAACTCTTAAAGGCAGTGGACACTATTGGTAATTACTCAAAATAATTATTAGCATAAAACCTTACTTGGTAACGAGTAATATGGAGAGGTTGATAGTATAAAACATTGTGAGAAACGGCTCCCTCTGAAGTGGAGTAGTTTGCGAGAAAGAAGTAATTTTCCACGAATTTGATTTCGAGACCTCAGATTTAGAATTTGAGGTCTCGAAATCAACCAGTTAAACGCACACAACTTCGTGTGACAAGGGTGTTTTTTCTTTCATTTTTATCTCGCAACTTCGATGACCGATTGAGCTCAAATTTTCACAGGTTTATTATTTTGTGCATATGTTGAGATACACCAACTGTGAAGGCTAGTCTTTGACAATTACCAATAGTATCCAGTGTCTTTAAAGTGTGTCAGATGGCGGCCCTGACTAATCACGGTGCATTAAGAAGGGACTGAAGTATCCAGAGATGTCAGTGCCGTGTTTGTGGATGAACCAATTTCAAAATGGCGCCAATGTTGGCTTTTATACATTAGTCCTTGACCGGATCTTCAAATCAAATCATCTTCATCAATTTCGATCTGCCTGACCATTCCACCTGATCACAGCACATCCCTCTTTTACAGAAGGTATCTTATCTTAGTTTCTCTGCAGGTGCTCGTTTCAATCATGTAGTTCATGTCGTTTCAATCAAGATCTCTATCACAAGACTACTGCCAGATTGTAATCAACATGGACGACCAAAAGTACCTTCAAAACGCAGCATGGGGCAAACATAAATATTGAGTTCTTACGTGCACCCTTCCTACCATCATGTAGCACCCAGTGGTACCTTTTATTTTTAATTGGCTGATTTTAATCACCCTTATCTTGAATTAAATGATACTTTTGCTTGTACCTTGCTGATTTTGTTCTTTGCAGATATCAGAATTGCAAAGATTTCCCCTTACTTCCAAGTTACAAATAGTTCTCCTTCCATCATGTGGCACCTTGTGGCACTTTTATTTTTTAATTAGCTGATTTTAATCCCCCTTATAATTTTAAGAGAAACGTGTTTATTTGTATAAAATTCCATTATTCCGCAGGTTTTTGTTTGTACTGATTTTGTTCTTTGAATATTTCAGAATCGCAAAGATTGTCCCCTTACTTTAAAGTTACAAGTAGTTCTCCTTCCATCATGTGGCACCTTGTGGCACTTTTATTTTATATTATTATTAGCTGATTTTAATCTCCCTTGTATTGAGTCAAACAATAATTTTAAGAGAAACGTGGTTTATTTGTTATAAAATTTAATTCTTCCGCAGGTTTTTGTTTGTACTGATTTTGTTCTTTGAATGTTTCAGAATCTCAAAGATTGTCCCCTTATTTTAAAATTACTAGGAGTTCTCCTTCCGTACCATTCATGTGGCACATTGTGGCGCTTTTTTTTAACTAGGTGATTTTAATCAAGAGAGGCCTCTATCTTTTTTGTATATAACATTGCGTTCTTCTAGCAGGTTTTTTTTGTAACCTGCTGATTTTTTTTCTTGGAAGATTTCAGAATTGCAAAGCATACGCTTCCATCTTCAATCAGTGGTTCTATAAATTATAGAAATCCTGATGTTCCTTTGTGGCAGTGTCACATGTGCTTGTATGTTGCTGATTTTGTTCTTTGCAGATTCCAAAATTGCAGAGACTGTAGCCTTACTAATTCAAAATCACCCGGTGGTTCTATTTATAGAAATCCTGATGTTCCTTTGTGGCAGTGTCTACGCGTCTATCGTCTGCAAGTTCTATCATTGGTCTGCCGTGGATGCACAGCCCTTGCTGAACCCCTGTGTTATTATACTGACTGCATCTGTCACACTATTAACCCCATCTATTTCCATCAACCCGCCCATGTGCAACCTAACCTTGAACCACCCTCTTACCATTCAACAATCTCCAGAAACAAAAAACCTTCCCTGAAAATCACACTGTTCCTACAGGGCCGGGGTTTCTGGAGGGCCCCTCGTGCCACGGCAGCCTACCGTGAACTCGTCATTGTTCCCCCGTGAGTGGACAATGCGGGGAGACGGCCCCGTCGGAAGTTGTCCGTGTAATTCGACTAATTCAAGATTACGGACGTTAATTCGCGATGACGCCATGGTATACGTAGTGTCATGTTCATTTTGGGCTATCATGACTGCATGCCTTGGGGGCTGCCAGTGCATCTACCTGACGGCCATGTCTTTTGATAAGCGTGTTGCACCCTGTTATTGATATTAAAAATTCTAAAGAAATTGCCCCCCTTCTTAGGCCAGCCAGAGTCTTGCTGGCGACCATTCTAATTTTTGGGCTGAATTTTACTCCAATTAATTGCGATTACTAGACTGCGGTTTTGATGCATGTCTAAGTTATGGTCTTGCTGATGATGATGCAGTTGAAAATAATATTGGGTGACTTTAATGATGACAGTGGTACTTTATCAAGATGAACGGGTAGATATTAGGGGATAGTGGTGATGGTATAGGTGTTGGTGAGATGTGGAAAGATATTAAGGGATGGGGATGATGCAGAACCTGGGACAGCAATAGTTATGATGGAAACTCAGGTTGAGGTGGTAGTTATGTTGATTTGGGATTGGTAGTGGAGGTGTTGACAGATTTGGATGATAATGGTGATAAATGGGGCTATGGTGATGATATGCTGCTGGGGGTGATAGCTTATGTGGTGATGGGAGTGGTGAAAAATTTGATGGTGGTGATATTCGGTTAGTGGCAGAGATATTATGTGGTGGCAGTTGTGGTGAAAGATTGGGTAGCGGTGGCGTGATGGTGATGATTATAGATTAAGTGTGTAGGTGATGGTGGTGATAGATTGGGTGAAGATGGTGATATATTCGGTGGTGTTGGTTGTGATGGTGTTGGTAGTGATACTTGGGTGGTGGTGGGAGTGGTAAAGGGTTGGTGTTTGTTGGTGGTGATAGTTTGAGCTAAGGTGGAAGAGGGGTGTTAGTTGCTATTGTTGTGGTTATGGTGATGAAGGTGATGAAGGTGAAGATGATGTTGACATCTGGAGAGAAATCAAAGAGGGGTGTTTTGGTGAAGTGGTGTATGGCATGATGGAGACTAATAGAGAAGGCAATGAGGTTGTAAATGATGGCAATGGTATGGCTGTGATTATGGAGGAAGCATTCTTATACTTTCATGATCGCATCCTCCATGCTGGGATATTATCACAGCCCATTATCTCGCCCTAATATTCGCTCCTCTCGAGACCCATTTTTGCTTACCATTCCTATAATTATTAGTATAACTGATTCGAAGAGAACTAGAGGAGAGGTGCGGTGCGGTTGATCCTCAGAATAAAGATCAGTAAGTTGGCTGTAGTGGTGTAACTTGTGGTGGTTGTGGTTTGGGTAGGCTAGGGTAATCTGGCAATTGTGGTTCTTATAGTTTTGTAATAATACCACAATACAACAATCAACGTCGAGTTGAAATCAACGGTTCTGCTCTCCAGAACCATCCCAACTCATTTAGAGAATAGTCATGAAATGGTGTTATCGCAAACCTTCGCAACGATCGCAACGATTTACTTCACTCATAGTCACAATTTTTGTAACTAAAAAATAAACTTCCATAAACATCATGATAATATCCAAGGTCTTAAAGTTTGGTAAGCATTTTGATATTGTACCCCATTATTCCCTATCCCCATCTGCAGCTTTTAATGGATTTCTTCTGAGTCGCTCCAACATGCTGTAAGTAGCCAGACATGCCAAATAAGTTTGTCCAGTGGCCCTAATTATTCTGCGGTCGTGTAGGACCTTGTGAACCAACCTGCACTTGTTTTTCAAGTGGTTTTTGTGTAACGAGTGCAAGCGACAGCAGCAGTGCAAATCAAACGACTGGTAACAATTACATGTGTAATTATTTCCAAGCGTCCAACATTTACCGGAGTACATTTTTTTTAATTCATGTAGTTCCACCCATTGACAATAAGTGATTTGTATAAGAACCAAGGCTTTGGCTGTTTGATTGGGTGGTACAGTATACATTCAATCATGGTCTATTGTTTGTCGAGAAAAATATTGTACTGTTACAAGAAATTGAGTTGTGTGTATATATTTGATCTCATGGGCCGCATCCCTTATATAATAGGGTTCGCAGCAAGAGGTCTTGAAAGAATAGGCCGTGTCAGCCGGTCTGTTGTAGGGGGGGGGATTGGGTACGAAAGAGCCCGTACACAGTAAAATGGTAGAATGAGCTAGCAATCTGCTGATTATGATGTAGAATACAATAAAATGTCTTTTATACTCGTTGGTACGATTCCTGCTGTGTGATTCAACGGTAGAGACGGAAGTGTGGTCGGACGAGCGCACCGAACACGCGCTGGCGACCACAGCGCCTCGCCAGCCCGACCGTCGCCCGGCATATCACTGCACGCCTCACAGCATCTTGTCACTGTCACCGCCAGCGCGTTATTTTTGTTGCACGGTTGCTTTCATTTTGTTCTCTATTCCCCTTGTAATACAACAAACAAAATATGGCAGCCAGAGCTGGTTGTTGTTGTCTGACTAGCAAGTTCACCATTTTCCCAATGCTTTTTTAGTCTTTATACGTTAATCAAGACACGAAGTTGGTTACGTTGTCTTGTAGACATGACATCTTGTAAAGGACGAGGCGCTATGGCAACGTCTGAAGTACCAATTCGAAGACAACCTATCGTCACACACCCTTGTACTTCATGGAGACTTGGGACAAAAGGGTTGGTCCACCGCTGCACAATAAGGGGGAGAGAAAAGAAGAAAGACCTTGTATGGCCGTGGGAACAACCTGGACCGGCACGGACCATCAAATGCTGTGAAAATCGTCACTTTCGAGTCGCTCGATTTATAAAACGGCTGCGATTTCGTTCGACCATAATGGAGTGTCAAAACAGCCCCGACCTACATAGGCTGACAGCCTGAGCATTGGCATGCAGTTGTGTGCCAACCTCCAGGAATACCTGTATCAGGGTGCTACTGAACCACATGGTGGAGCACACGATGCTATAACACTACACGCATCCTCTTTTAGTTACAATCGCCCAGATGGTGTGGTGAAACAATGTGGCCAACAGATGCTGAATTCGATTTTTTTCCTTCGAAGGCGAATTTTTGGACAGAGTTTTTATTCCATATAACAAAATAACAAATCTGGACACCTGGAAGCTGAACAAGTCGCACCTGATGCTATAAAACGATGGGATTCGTACAAAAATGCATCACATACGCCCGAGCATCGGCATGCTGTGAGGACATCTGTGGCCACCGTGAGGAGGCGATGATTCCCCCACGAGCCGTCTGTGCGTCACGCGGTGAGAGTCCAAAGCCGGCAAACCTCGTGTTATCCCGTGCAGTTGCAGAAAACCACCAATAAAACCCCATTTCCTCTCAGTTTACGTGGATTCATAGTACTCAGTAAGTTATATTTCATTTTCTTTTCAAATCAAGTCCGTATAATTACATACATTCTTTTCATCTCAACCACAAAATCAAAACGAGATAAAATTAAATTTGCTTCGAGGAATTTTTCCAAGCTGACTCCATCTTGTTTTTGAGATTGTCGTTTCAATTTGACATTGAAGCACACATACTAAACCTTACGTATGTGGAAATCAAAATAGAGTGTTTGCTTTTTCGTATACAGGCTTGTGTCTTTCGGAGGTTGGATTTATCCCATCCTTATTCATTTTAGGCAAAACCTTGTATCTTTAGACATCCTATGAGAGAACATTTTCACTAGGAACTCCAATTCATTATAATTAAATGAATAAGTCAGTATTATGTGTTCTCCAAGTTCCGTTAAATGGTTATCATTTACATCCAAACAACAACAAACATGCGTACTGTAGACTTGTGTAGATGGCACAGTAATAATTATATTAAAAAAAAGAAATCCTCATTCCAATGATTTTAAAGGCAGTGGACACTATTGGTAATTACTCAAAATAATTATTAGCATTAAACCTTACTTGGTAACGAGTAATGGGAGAGGTTGGTAACATTGTGAGAATAGGCTCCCTCTGAAGTGGAGTAGTGTTCGAGAAAGAAGTAATTTTCAACGAGTTTGATTTCGATACCTCAGATTTAGAACTTGAGGTCTCAAAATCAAGCATCTGAAAGCCCACAACTTCGTGTGAAGAGAGTGTTTTTTCTTTCGTTATTATCTCGCACTTTCGATGACCGATTGAGCTCAAATTATCACAGGTTTGTTATTTTATGCATATGTTGAGATACACCAAGTGAGAAGATTGATCTTTGTTTCAGCATCTAACAAATAAACCACTTCATTTAGCGTTAGTTTTAATAGAAGGGTAGACTAATTAAAACCATCACTGCAATAGCTTATTGAATACAACATATATTTTCACGGCTGGCTGCATTTTTATTCCCCGGTTATTGTGCAGATTTCACGGATGAAGTTTATCAAATTTATATGTTGTAATACAGGTCGTGATAATCCGACGCCCCATTTTAAAATAGGAGGGGAAAAAAGAGTTGAATCCTTTGATAAATCACTTTTCTAAACCAATAAAATAATATAATCATTGTGGGGTAATAATGTAGTACTCGTGTTATGAGGGTATATTTTATACAATCAGTTTATGATGTAATGAAGACATACTATAGTGTAGTTTTCCAAATATGTTGTGGAGCATGTAAGGTAGTTTGATCAATTCGTCCAGCTATACGACCAAGATTAATATTTTGCTATTTTATACTTTTGTTCAAAATCCATTTGGGGAGTTTTGTGTCACAGCATTTGAAATGAAGGTTTCACTAACTTTAGTCTGAAGTATGATTTTTGAAATCAGTTTCCAGACGATCTGGAAACTGATTTCAAAGGGTACAGTGTACATACACTGAATTTAAAACAAGTTATACTTATGAACTATAGCCAACGAATTATACATACATTCTTACCAGATACAGGTCGGTGTTGGTGAAACATGCAAAGTGACTTTTCATTAAATATCACAATTTAACACCCTTGTTAAAACTTTAAACCAAAACTCGTTAGACTTAAACTTCTATTTGCAGCTTCAGTTCATCTTTTTATATTGATATTATGATATCAAATGAGTAGGGTAGATGGCCTTAGCTTTCGATCCAAACCGGACCTTCTTCAGAGGCATTGACAAAACAATATCAAGATTTTTAACTGAAACACCAATGCCAAACATGAGGTGAATGTTATGTGAGATTTATCGTCAGATATTTTTTCATGAGTCACAAAATCTTGTTGAAACATGTCTTCTCGAAAGCGTTATTCTGAAATAGATTCAAAACAAACAATTTATCAAGCTCGTTATCTTCGCTTGAGTGGTTTTCACGCATGGTTACGATTTACCGGTGGTTTGATTTACGATCAAAAAGAGGCTGTTTTCGCGTAATTTGTTGAGGAGTTATTCAAATCAATCATCGTTGGATACAAAATTATAAATATTTTGTATGGAGTGCGAAATCTCGCATTCAACATGAACGAATGGGCACCCACATTTACCACGGGTCAAAACGAAATATTGAAAATGAAAATTTAATAATGCCGTATATTTACACAAATTTTCACCTAACATTTTGTGTCTTTATTTAAAGTTCTTTTCGACCACATGTGGTCTGTGCTTCGCCCATTAATTCTTCATCTGTCAAATGTCAAAGACAAGTATACAGACTGTTATTAAACAAATTCTGACAATTTGTATTCAACAATACAAGTTAAAATACCTTTTCTAAAACCATTGCGTTTAAGTTCTGTCATAAATATAGTTGCCTGTTTAAGCTCTCCTCAAATTTAATCAAAACGCAAAATCGTTTTACAAATACTATGACAAAATGTGCACGTGTTTATAAAAATAGAGGTGTAAGCGAGGTTTCCCGTGCGTATATTTTGTCCCTTGGTTGCAGAAACGAAAAGGCATTTTGAAAAGAAAGAACGAAATATGTTTGAGGAAGGAAACTTATAGGGTGCGAATAGAGTGAGAATGTTTTAGACGAATTGAGGACAGAGTTCTCAGGAAATGGTGAGCATCTTTTTATAAAATGCATTATGGTATTTTGAGATGGGATGTGCAAGAGCAAGAACCGACAAGGGTAAGAATGTAATCAGTTCTATGTTTAAGTTTCATGATTGTCTTGTCAAATAGTTTTTTTTTGCTAGGAGAGGTGAAGCATGCACTCACTTTTAATCTGTAAAACGGTGAGCGATACAGGGTTGGGTACTTTATAAAAGCCTTGGTCAGTAATGTTCGCTTGTTTGTGAAATGAAAGAGACAGCATTGGGATATCTTTCTTGGGATTTAAATGAGAAGAAATAACTTGTCAGAAAAAAAGATAACAGGCATGAAACGGCGAGGAAGAATGAACACGTGGTTCTACTTGAAACCCGGGCGTGGCAAGTCGAAAGACTGGCCCGCTGGAACGTGTGATGGGCAATGATTAGGATACGTGGGGGTAAAAGTGACACAAAAATGTAACATTGATGAGAATTCAAAAGCATTGAAAAGTGGGGATAATCGAATTTTCCCTTTTTGGTATTATGAAGACAATAATATGTATTTTTTTTAGTAAGAATGTAACGGAGGCATTCACTTGAACAATTGGAAATAGTACAAAACGGGAGGCTGTTTGCATCCGGGAATGTAAAACCAGTATGCGTAGTCGAGTTACCAGACGGCTTTTTAAACGGCTTTAAAACGCACGACTCTATTATTTGTTTTGGGTAAAATAAGTTGATTATTTTCAAGTGTATAAAGTGCATACCAGTACCACAACTCTAGATAATTACTGGAAAATAGCATTTGAATAGCACAAAAATCACTGTTGCTTGTTTTCGATTGCCACGATTACAGGGAAGCCAAAGTGTGTGCAGTTTTCGCAGTTTTCGCCGTTTTCACTCGTCATGGTACAGAATTGGGTAAAAATTTCACAGGTTGGTTATGTGTTTTGAAGATAGGATGTGATTTAGTTTAATATTTAACCCAAAGCAATTAATTTGGTGTAACATGTGGTCATGCACTGCCGAGAAGGGATGAACTACGTGTCTTCGTAAAAACAATGTCAAAGAAAGTTCATAAACTGTCGATGAAACACTGAAATGAAAATCGTAGAGTATAGAGATACGTGAACAAATACGGTAGCCATATTGACTTGAACATGAATATGAGAGAGTTTTATTTTATACACTCCAAGATTTAAAGAGAAAAAACCTACTATGAACAACATGAGAGTATTGAATGGCTGTGTTCATTATTTTTTTATCAACAATATATGTAATGGGAATAATAACACATACAAGACAGATATTAGGATTTTAAGTTTGATTTGTAGTGGAAACAGCAATAATTCTGCAGCACATACTAATATCTCTGCACTGATTTTCTCCTTTCTTGCCCAATATGAAAATAAATGTTGATTGATTGAAAGAGAAATGAAAAATTCACCGAAGAAAAGGAAATTTAAAAGGAGAGCGCACTAAAGTGTGAAGGTTTGATCAAGACATATCCATCACTGCTGAGATAAGCGAATAAAGTCAAAATCTAAGACCACGCTACCCTGACTGACAATGGTTGAGTGTTATAGACAGCCTTGGTCCCATGGGAGATGAGTAGTGTATTATAAGATAGGCAGGACTGAGGGAGCAAGAGGAGTGAGGAGGAGGAGGATTATAGAGGAGGGGAGGAGGAGGAGAAGTGCGGGGAGGTGGATGGTAGGAGGGGGAGATGGAGTCACTAAGGAGGAGACACAAAGACATGGTTTCTTTACAAGATTAAGCAGAAAATATTTTTTCTTTTAAAGAATGGATGTGGATGTGTGTAGCATAGGGAGGTCAGGATAATGAGTGTTGTTCCTATATAGAAAGAAGCTGTTCAATGTTTTACATCAAGATCAAGATGGAACATGGAACCCGTTCCATCTCCATGAAGAACATGCGTTCACATTTTGAAAGTTCACACATTTTCTTGGGAATTGAAGACACTGCTTGGTAATTACTCATGTGCTACCATAGTGATCCTTAGCATACTGTAGGTTGACTATAAAAAATCGTGTGAGGTAGTCGCTACCCTCGGGAGGAACACTGGTGTAAAGTGATGGTAGAATGTTTGTGTTTAGAAGTAGACCTACATTTATTTCAATCGTCATTGGCATGAACTTAGACTTTGAGAAACATACGGCGAATTCGCGAACAGTCATTCGAAATAAATTGTCGTGATTTGACTGGACAATTGTATTCACTGTAGAAACCTTTGTGAATGTCCAATGTCAAACTAACTTTATTGTCATGATTTGAAAGGACGATGGTGTGTTTATAAATGATTTTCCTCCAGGTAACTGTTTTTATGTGTGCAGTGTAGCCAACAATAACCTGTTTTTCTGAATTGAACACACAGCATTTTAAAAATGTGTCAAGCATCCCATTCTTTTGTTTTTCGTGAAACGACGTTACCCTTAAGTATTTGTATAACTATAATGATTGCATCTTTGTGTTCATGGCTAAATACATTTCACAAATAAATTCAGTTTCCCTTGAGGTTTTTATATGATATCACAGACAATTCGTTTACCTTTGTGAAGGGTTACAATTTTGTTCACAAAATGAAAAATCTTTTTTGCGTGGGAAATAGGTTAAAGTATCAAACAAAGACAATGATGAAACGTGGCCTTTGAAAGGGTAGAGAAATACAGGAAGAAAGCCACCGACTCGCTCTATAACACGTATCCACGGCTTTTGCAATCCATGACAATTTATCCCGAGTGGGTGGCGGACATTTTGAATTTTGACTGAGTGCATCCCATGGTCAGCAATGCTAGTGATTTATACAACACGTTTAAAGTGCCTGTCTGTTAATTTACATCACATCGATCACATAAGTGTATTGAAACGAAAACAACATGGCGGCACGCCACGTCAATGTCAATTTCATGGATGTTGACACGGTGCAATTTTAAAGAGCAAAATGGCCTACAAATTTAAGACAATTTTGAAAATTGTGTGCATGTTGACGTCTGTACAGCAATGTAATTTTTCTAACAGTATTTTCAAACTAAACTTGTATAAATTGATGTCACTAAAGAGACTTTGGGAATTAAAGCCAACTCAAAACACTGCAATCAATATCCACATCGCATTGAGAACATATCTTTACTTGGTCGGTGTAGCTTCAAACAAAAATGTTTTAACGGCACCTAGGGAAAACAAAAAAAGCCGGCCAAAACACCAAAAAATACTCTCTTTCAGATAAAATTGAGAAACACGTAGGCCTAGCCCTCACGTTTTTGTCGAGCATAGACAATGAGTTGCTGTTCTATTTTTATCTCAGCCATTCAATTAATAATATTTGTTCGGACAATCACATTTACAAGCACATGTACATACATTAAACATTATTTAAGAAAACAAGGTAAAACAACAGTCGGGTGCCCAGGAGAGCATAAAAGTTAAACAAATAACTATCGCCAAAAGGCGTATGTCTCAATTCATTCTTTTCGTCCCCTCTATCACAACACAACCATTATTGTGTTTAAACCAATTCAATTTGACTATTATTCTCCCTAGCCAGGTCATCTGATTGTCTTCGTTTTCATTGTATGAATACATTGTAAATTAATGTGTAAGTTTCAGGAAAGTTGGAGGTAGGCCTGCCTACTAAGGTGAGTGCTGGTGCTCCATGCTCCCGGGCTCGATAGCCCACCAAATTAAGATTGATCTTAACTGTCAATCACTTTCAGTTGCTAAGCAAAGTGTGATGTCATGATACAAATCACTATGGTGATACTGACAGCTCATCTTGAGATGAATTTAATAGTGAAATCGAGCCACTAACTAAAATGGAGTCTCACATTGTTGCATGACGTCATGAAATGTGCGTCATCCAAGTTGCCCACTCGAGGGAGTGGTTCGTGGTTAGCAGCTTGAAATTTTCTATTTTTTTCACATCGTTACATTTTTCAGTTCAGCCTTAAGGTATAAAAGAAAATTAAATAGAACAAATACATGGTAAGTAATTACATGCATGTGGATTGAGGCCCTCAACAAGCATTGCTTGTCCCGTGAGGACCCACAGGAAAATACAAAAAAAAGTTAGTGGAAGCTTTGTTGTGAACAATATCTTATTGAATAAGAACAAAAACAACATACATGACACAGTCCAAGTCAAACCCTAAAGGCAGGTTAATTGCATAAAAAAATGTATAACTTAGACAGTCATTTGGTGCGTTTTCCCTGAAATAGACACGCTCTACATCGCCATGCTGTTATTGCACAAGACACTACAACCGATTTACTTTCGCGTGTCGTGATCCATTCTTGACGTGACGTCATCAATACGTCAGTGTAATTACGGAAACCATAGGAGACCCGGTATATTTGCCATGACAACAAAGTCAAGCGGATTTACCAAACATCGAAGTGCTTTTAATTAACCTTTGGGGGATTTTGTACTATAGCGAGGATACTGGTCTTTGACAATTAACATAAGTATACCCTGCCTTTAAACAAAGGGAACTAATAATTTATTTAATTCCATATGGACGTTTAAGTCTTCTCGTTTACGATGAGAAAACACGTTCCAAACTTACAGTCGTTGATAATTTGTATTTGAACATTTTTGTTTAACATCACAGTATCAGTTGTAATGGAAAATAAACAACCGGCTTTGTTAAGTCATGCGCATGGACACGCCCTCTTAAGGTTCAAAGCTCAAAGTTCTCATGTATTATACATGAAGAGCCACGCTTCTGCTTATCCTTATAATCATTTCCATATTATGCAAATGATCATTGGTATGCACACTGCATTTGCATGACAATAATACGACTGGTATGCAAATCAGATAATTAACATGCGTGACATTGCAACTTATTGTATCCGCATGTGAACGCACGCGAGCATGTTCACCGGTTCGGTTACCACATTGAAATTGGCATGGTGTAGAGACGTTGAACCAAAACAACCAGATGTACAGTTTTATAGTCAAACAATTGTCATATTTAGCTGGTGAAAGTAGTACAGATTATTTAACAGAAACAACCAAAAGAGTAAATTTTTAATAAAAACAATTGTCATATTTAGCTGGTGAAAGTAGTACAGATTATTTGAAACTTCCCTCTGGAATATAGGAGTGAAATTTCAGTTGATTAACCATCAAAATTCATTTATACAACGAATGGATTTGGGTTATAAATTGATTGAAGAAAATAAGTAATTTCAATCGGAAATGGAACAAGCTTTTGCAAACTGTTTCCCAACGAAAGGGACCTATGGTCTAACAATAGTTAATGGCCTGACGTTTCGACACTAGCAGAGTCTTTCTCGAAGGCTAAATCAAGAAATAAGTTGCAAGGGTAAAAAAGTCAGGCCCAGACAATGTATTGCAAGTTTCATGAGAGAAAGGGTTTTAGAGGAAAACAACTTAAAGCGATTCGCAGAATCTGTTGCGGGTTAACATGATTTATTTATTTTATTACACACCCTACAGCACAAATAGCGCCACTAAAAGGGTGGGAAGGAAACGAGAAGAATGGTCAGTTTTTAGATGTGGGAGGAAAAAACACAATGGGGAAAGGCCACGTAATCAGGTAGGGACTGATAGACAAATAAAATCCATATGCAAGGCTTGTTCAAGGGTTGACAACAATGTAATAATAAAACTAGGTCTAGCAGAAGTTGTAGCTGCTCATAAAAAATACAAAAGGGAAATAGTTACATGAACATAAGAGCAATTACACCAAATTTTTATCTTTATAGGCGAACCATTTACTTCGAACAATGATTTATTTAGAAAATAATTAGTAAACCAAGCTTTTGTGAGAATTTTTTATACAAAGGCACCTTTAAAGTAAATTGTAAATATATG
Organism: Asterias rubens; assembly: GCF_902459465.1. Classification (NCBI taxonomy): domain Eukaryota; kingdom Metazoa; phylum Echinodermata; class Asteroidea; order Forcipulatida; family Asteriidae; genus Asterias; species Asterias rubens. Next base: position 21,071,354 of record NC_047066.1, on the reverse strand, counting down.
TGAATTGAGATCTTTGGTATATCCGTAATTTTTTATCTCTATTAGGCGAACCATTTACTTCGAAGAATCATTTATTTAGAAAATAATTAGTAAACCAAGCTTTTGTGAGAATTTGTATACAAAGAAACCTTTAAAGTTAATTGTAAATATGTGAATTGAGATCTTTGCTAAACCCGTTATTTAGAAGAACATCTTGTATATATCTTTCGGTAACCAACATCATGAAAACGATCCAAATGAATTGATAAACAATTCCTATAACTGAGAATCGAAATAATACATTCTTCTGAATTGATAAACAATTCCTATAACTGAGAATCGAAATAATACATACTTCTGAATTGATAAACAATTCCTATAACTGAGAATCGAAATAATACATGCTTCTGAATTGATAAACAATTCTTATAACTGAGAATCGAAATAATAAATACTTCTGAATTGATAAACAATTCCTATAACTGAGAATCGAAATAATACATACTTCTGATCAGAAACCTGAAAGGCTTGATTTGAACAAAAATCATACCGCTTTGAAAATGACCATCCTGAATATATTTCTTGTCAATGAACAGCGAAATCGCCTGCAGTAGTCTACTAAACAGTAATTGCAAGACATTATGTACCGTAGATGAATAACTTTCTAAACGAATTGCGAAAGGAAATCAGCAGAAAATTCAGCTTTTGTTGTTCAGTATCGCTGGGATTCGCACAAAACGATAAACTCATAAAAAACAGTTTTAGTAAAAACTGTCAATGTTTAAATCAAATTATACTCCACTCGGTCATTACAGCGTTTCTTAATTCATTTACTCCGTAAACACTGTTTTTTGACTCACTATTTGCGTATATTTCAAACAATCGACTTGTATACTCTCTCATCCACCTCTCACCTGACTCCCTTTTTCTTTTCTTTCCGTTTTAAAATAATCCAACTTGACCGTTTCCCGTGGTCTGCAGGGGAAGGCTGCGTTGCCATGGTAACATGGCGGGGAAATAAAAGGAAGTAATGTAATTATGAACACGACAGCCACGTGACCCTCGGTCAAGTTCACGAGACTTGGAAGAATGCGAGTTTTTGCGACGGGATACCGTGCAGCAGTGACAAAGCTATTACGTTACGCATGGCGCGCTCTTCCAAGAAAACATCGATTGCGGGATGGAGGTGGTCTATATCTGGATGTAAACGAAATGACAGGTCGAATCTAAAATACGGTAAAGCGTCTGCAGAACAGACATAAAAAGAGTACGGCATTTCTGAAAAATGTCATTATTTTACGATTACATTTCGACAGTGACCTCATTCTAGTTTAATTCACGTAAAAAAAATCAAAATGCATTTTAGCGTGGGCCAGTTACTGAGTATTGATTTTCTGCATTGAGAAGTAGTCATTATGTTGTTTCAGACAATTGTTCTGAAGTTCCATTTTCAGACGTTCAGGTACCAGACTCAAAGTAATTTCGCTTATGTAAAAGTTGTTGCTTTTACATTCTATATGGAATAGACATTTGACATTTTATTTTACAATCTTTTGGCTCGTGAATGTGATTATCTATGCTCTTCACGATTCTATGCTGTCAACTCACCTATGGATTTAAATTTGATTACAAGGGGGAAAGGTGATGAGCGAACAGAAATTGTTGCTGTGGTTTTTACTGCAAAATGATGTGAGCTTGAACCACGCATCACTATACCTGTAGAACAATTCCTTTCACATAACTCGACAGACCCTTATTTTATACATGATGTACATGTACATGTTTGTACAAGTACAGTATTAAGCCCTATTCACACCAGGGCAATTTAGCAAGGGTCTCTTGCTAAATTGAAGCATAATTGTTAAATTTTACAAAATGTACCTCTTGTGAAAGGACAAGACTTGTTCTAATATTTTTTTTTTTTTTTCTAATGCCCAAGTTCTCTTGCAAAGTCTTGTCAAACATTGCTACATTTTACAACCATGCTAAAATTATGCACCCCAGTTAAGTTGTTGCCGTGTGAATAGCACTTTAGCTGACAACTTTGTCATGCATTAGGCCTTGGTCTACCGTAACAATGCATAGCGTAAGGCCGTAAGTCACAACTGATTTGGAGAAACAGGGCGATTTCCTTTGAGAAAGGCAAGTTGGCACACCTATATATATATATGTATAAATGGCAATTTAAATTTTTTTTTTAAATATAATTCCTTTGTGTGCCTTAGTTCATTGTATGAATCGCGACAATTTCTACGAACCATGAACACTTCAAGCAGAACCATTTCCTAGTTTGTAGGATTGGCAGTTTTATCCACTTTGCATGCTTTTAAATTCAGTGAATTGTAGATCAAGTTTGGGGGATATGGTTGAAGCACAACAAGACAAAGTTAAGAATGGTACAATTGGGGTAAATGGATCAAGTCGCAGTAGGATTCCTACATGGCCTTGTAACAATAGTCATGAACCATTCACGAATTCACTTCTTTAATTCTCTCTGGCCCTATTGAGATTCAGCCCTATTGAGGATGCCTACATGGCCTTAATAATAATAATTCATGAACCATTCACGAATTCACTACATCAATTCTCTCTGGCCCTATTGAGGATCTAGCCCCATCAAGGATACACACATGGCCTTGTTAAAATCGTCATGAATCATTCACGAATTCACTTCATTAATTATCTCTGGCCCTATTGAGGATCTAGCCCTATTGATAATTCCTACGTGTCCTTGTAACGATAGTCATAAACCATTCACGAATTCACTTAATAAATTCTAGCCTTTTCTGGACATAAATAGATGAGAAGTCGTCAACATCAAACGATGAAGGAAACAATTCAGTGCTATTTTCAGATGGCAGTCTATAACATTTAACAAAATGCCTCCGAAAAGGTATAGGTGCAGACTTTCTCAAATCCAATTTATGGTAAATGGCAATGTGAAATACGTGTTGTCATTTCTAGATGTTGAATATGATTTTCGAAGTTTTGAGGTTGAAGTCTATTCAACTCAATTCAAGAAACATTTACTTCCATCCTGACAGAGTGCATAACAGTGGAGACACGATCCTAATAAGCCAAGGCTTGTCGTGGAGTGCCTGTGTGTTTGAAGTATTGCGTGGTTATTGAGGCATTTTTGTTGAATCTATGTTTCAGTTGGCACTTGCAAAACTATTCACTTGCTTTTTACAACACTACCTTCTCTGATAATCCAGTTTCAGGTAAATGGCAATGTGAAATACGCGTTGTTATTTCAATATGTTTATTAGGCCTACACCTTTGAAGTTTTATGTGGTTGAAGTCCTGTGGTTACATGAAGTCTTGCGTGGTGGAGTTTTTTAAATAATATTTATTGAGGTATTTTCTTGAATATATGTTTCAATTGGCAATTGAAAACCATTCAGTGCGTTTTTACCACACTACCTGCCTAAAGCCCTGCAGCAGGTTACAAGAGTCGACCGAATCCCAGGCTCATTCTCGTTAGCAAGAGCAGCGGGCTAACAGTAGTCACGCGAGCCCTAGAGCTTCCCCAGCAAGTCCCCCCGCTAGCAGTGTCACTTTCCCTCGCACGCCAACCCTCTGAACACACAAATCCACGTTTAAGCATGGTATAAGTCTGTGGTCCGATCATTATTATGTCATCGACTCAGTAACAAAGAACCCACAGGCAAAATAAAACAGAAATTGCAGACATAAATAAACGCCTCTAACCCTTTCTCCCTACAAAATAAAAAGCCCTAAGGATATTTCCCCCCTTGTTGTTCACCCGTCAGGGTTTTTAGCTTCACCGAAAACCGCAGCCAACAAAAGAAAATTAAAAAACAAAATCTTGAGAATGGTTACTCTGATGGTAGGGAAAAAATGAAAAGACGTTAATTCGAGGGGAGAGTGAGCTTAGAATAGCAGGGTAGGACTCACCGACGCACGGGCGGTAGTGCTGGAGGGGCTGTGGCGCCATGAAGCCCGGCCTTGACTGACCTTGTGAGCTTGGTGAGTCATACGGGAGGAAAGTAGGGAATAGAAAAGGAAAAAAAAATACTATTGCGTCAATTGCGCCTTAAACAAGCACGAGGGAAAAGCATGCTAAGAAGATGGCATGGAAGAAGATGTTACATCTTATATTTACTGTAGAGCTGGTATCGCTGAAAAACAATACAAAGGTGGAACACAATGGATGCGAATTATTTTACTCTCTAAAATTGTTAAAAAATAATTCGCAATAATAAGACAATGTAAAACCCATTAAGAAAAACATACAGGTACGTTAGAAGGTCAGGGCTAGTCGTGGTATAAAATGAAGTAATTTTATTTCTAGAAAAAAGCCTACTTTAGAACATTAAAAAAATAGTATTTGAAAGTAGCCCATAGACCCTAGTAAGATTAAATTGAGTCACATCTCAATTTGGTAATAATATAAAGTTGCATAATGGGATTTCAAGAATTTGCGGGCATACACATTTGCATTACCACAAATAGAGTCATCAAATAGGTCTAAAAGGACTTTCACCAACTTCTCGTGAAAACCAATCAAATACTAAACCACTCTGTTTTCCAACCAGCATTTTTCTTTTTTTCTTGTGCAAGTTTGTGACTTCTTTTTGTGAAACACCATGGGAACAATCATACATCGTCACCATAGACTCAGTTTTGAGAATTTATTACTCCAGCTTTATGGAGCGGTTAGAATATAACCAAAAATGAAAATGTGCCAGAGACAAATAATTAAGACCGGAAACCTATACAGAACGCGAAACAATCAAAAACGGCCTGAGAGGAAAATATGTTAGACTTTAACCATTCCCGCCAATAGCTGCCCACGAGTTGTGTATTTAACCCCAATAACGCTGCCGAAGGACAAGGTCAAGTTAAGGGTCTAACTGTTGTGCAATTGAATGAGTCACATTTGCATATCTATAAAAAAGGGTTCTGTTTTCTGTTTTGAAATAACAAGTACATACATTGTGTTATTCAAGTTGTTCTGTAGCAAAATAATACAGACTATAGTATACTAGCAGAATAGAACAATAAACGTCTATTAGAAACATGTGTCTCCAATGTGTATGGCTTTTCCCCTTCATTGCATCTGGTGTAATTATTGCTACAAAAGCCAATGCAGTTTTTTTTATAAAATAAAAGTTACTTTTCAATTGCTTTCACACCCATTCCTTGTTGCATCCAAAAGGACACCAGTGTAACTGCTGGAATGGCAAGAGATATTTAAAATTCCTGAAAATATGCGACAAATATTTCCTTTCTTTTACAATCCTGTTTCACTGAAAACTTAACTCGAGGTAAGTAGATGTCTCACGAAACCCAGACGGTGTGCCCATGTGTGGAGGACCTGTACCCCATAAGGTATACCTCTGTTCGAGTTAATCATTTCAAAACTTAGATACATAAGCCTATAAGTACTTGCATTGAACTTTCTCCTTGTGATTTTGAGATATCTTATTAGGCATGAAACAATTAACTACGGACCGGGTAGTTTTTACTAAACAACAACCTGTGCAAAGTTCCATTGCTGCTCACGTTTAGGGGACGTGTATTAGAGTAATTTAACAGTTCCTTTTCTCTTGAAGAGCAAAGTATACCCGCGATGTTCAAAACATGTTTCCCTTCAGAGATTAAAAACTAGTTTAATCGGGCGAGGTTTGCGGTAGAACCATGTGTAAATCTTTTCTCGAGTTGTGTTAGTTCTCAGAACAGCAAAGCCAGTGGTTGAGATGCTCAAAAACCACCTCTACCCCAAAAGAGATTATCACATGGTGCTACTGCAAACCTCGCCTGATTATACCCCCACCATGCCAAGTTTCAAATCCTACAGACACTATCATGTGTGCGTTTGTGGCCCCACATAAACTTACAAATTGGAAATAAGGTTTTCCTCAAATTAGATATAGGCCTTGTGGTTCTGTAAAATTTGTGTGTGTTTTTCACTCTCTGGATTTTGTTCTCATTCATGCAAAGTTCCTTATACCTACGTTTTCCATTTCGTGATATTTCCTTAGAAGCAGTAAGTGATTTACGTGAATCATTCAGAAATAAAACTCATCTAGAATTCTAAATATATATATGCCGCAGATAAATTGTCAAGGTAAGATGGGTGCGGTATATGAATGAGGTCGATTTGGGGTTGTTTTTAAACAAACACCAGTGATGTTCCCAAGGTGTTTGGGCACGTAGTGTTCTTCACCCTGTCATGGGACCACGTCTACCTCACAACGCATAGTCAGAGTTCAAGTACAACATCAACTCAGACTGTTCCGTCTTTTAGAATGAAAGTTTCGCCAATCGGCTCCCTTATGACAGATCGGTGGGACTTTCGTTCGATTAGATGCAGCACAAAAAACACCGTGGGACTTCACGATGGGGACAACGAGCAGAGCACAGAGTGAGCATCACCGGGGCGACAGAGGCTACAAGACGGCCTTGGGAGATCGAGGAAACACGGTGCTGCTTATTCGGACGGGAGAGGACAGAGATGTTTCGAATGGGAGTATTCTTGGATAGAAGAGCTAGCACAATCTTCTGTGCATCAAAGTGGTCTACATGAACGTAAATCATCCTTTTAGTTCAGATAATCAGAGTCACAAGAACATGTTGAAACCTAAACAAGCATCGCATACAAACGATGTTTCAAGGGAGCTTTTTCACAATACTACGGTATCCTTAAGGTATGTGTAAATCTGTGAAACCTAAACAAGCATCGCATACAAACGATGTTTCAAGGGAGCTTTTTCACAATACTACGGTATCCTTAAGGTATGTGTAAATCTGTGAAACCTAAACAAGCATCGCATACAAACGATGTTTCAAGGGAGCTTTTTCACAATACTACGGTATCCTTAAGGTATGTGTAAATCTGTGAAACCTTTATTTGTTTCGATCATATCATTGTTTAATGATCATGCTATACTTAATTAACAAGGAAACGGTTCCCGGGAGATAAACACACACAGCTATTACTGATAATGATTGAGTGTCACTCTGGTTTATGATTGACAATTGCAATATTGTATATATACTTTTATTTGAATTGGTTTGTTCATGTAATGAATCCCTAAGTACACCCTAGAAAGATGTGCATGTTTAGCTTTTATTTAAAGGCAGTGGACACTATTGGTAATTCCTCAAAATAATTATTAGCATAAAACCTTTCTTGGTGATGAGCAATGGAGAGAGGTTGATGGTATAACACATTGTGAGAAACGGCTCCCTCTGAAGTGCCATCGTTTTCGAGAAAGAAGTAAGTTTCCACGAATTTGATTTCGAGACCTCAGATTTAGAACTTGAGGTCTCGAAATCAACCGTCTAGACGCACACAACTTTGTGTGTTAAGGTGTTTTTTTTTCTTTCATTATTATCTCGCAACTTCGATGACCGATTTTCACAGGTTAGTTATGTTATGCATATGTTGAGATATACCTGTGGATTTTTGGGTTATGTTCAGCAGCCTCGAGCTATCTGGTGATTATGGGCGATTTATAAACGCTGGTATTTGCTATCATTGAAGCACACGTCCATATTCAAGTTAACGGTTTTAGCAGTGGCTAAATTAATGTGGATTAAAAAGGCATATTCTTCAAGTTGTCACATGCAACGGTCAAAGCTGTAGCCAAAGTCGCTTGCTTTTTGCACTGCCAACTAAAACATTGTATTGGAAAACAAAATGGCGGCACCACGAACAACCCGTCAATGTTTTCAAATACGAGTTCCCCTAAAAAAAAAACATGTTTAAGTTTTGCTGCATTTTGTTTAAAAATACTTTAAAAGATGAGCACGTGGATTAGAAAAATGTGCACAAAGAAGCAAAAACACGTGTTTAACTGCTCGTTGTCACTATATATATACGTATGTCAACGGTGGCACGTACATATTGAATATTCATTTACAATTTATTTTAAATATTTAACGTCATGTAAATATTGAAAAACACATATTATTATTCACATTACAATTGGCAATTTACTTCGATTGTTATAAGATTTGAAACTTAGCATGGAGGGAGTATAATCAAGCTGGCGGGATGTGTAAATCTCTTCTGAGAAGTGTTGCTTCTGAAAAGAACCGTTGGTTTACAGTTCAAAGTACGCATCAGTATGCTCTGATCATCCTCCTGTGAATGTTTGAATTTTGTATATCAGTTTGATTTATGAATAATTATGCCCCAAGCCCCTTGAAGCCATTATACACTTTCGGAACAGAAAAACAAAATTAAGTTCACAGATTTACAAATAACTTACAGGGTTTACAGAAGGAAATGGTGAAAGACTTGTTTTGAAATATTATTACATGAAATGCTTTACTTTATGAGAAAACAATAAAAAATTATCAATTCTCGCTAACGAGAATTACGGATTTATTTTACATGTCATGTCACGGCTAAACGTGCGGAAACAAGGTATGGGTTTTCCCGTATTTTCTCCTGACTCCGATGACCGATTGAGCCTAAATTTTCACATGTTTTTTATTTTATATATATGTTGTGATACACGAAGTGTGGGCCTTTGGGCAATACTATTTACCGAAAGTGTCCATATGGCTTTTAAAAAGCACCGTAAACAAGTAGTTTTTTATATTTTTTTATATAATAAATTGTGTATAAATACACCCCATTTAAACAGTGTTTCTATTTGTGTAAAACCTATAAAAACATGTGATAGAGGAACTGTTTTGTGCATGTTATCCTAAGCTTTTTAGATTATACTCGATACTATAATCATGATACAAAAAACACACAAAGGGATCCTTTACAGAAGCCTAAAAACATGTTGTGTTGGACACAATGGGCGTTCCAAACATTGTACAATGATATTATACTCGCCTGCGTGTAACAGACAGCTGTGGCTTTGAAAAAAAAACATGGAGGCTTTACATGGGCCAGGCGCCAAGGACATTACACGTGGGAAAACTGAGGTAGTATATATATTATTAACAACTGAAGGAATTATAATACGGTTAGAAAGAAATAGAAATGCATCAAAAGGAATTTGAAGTAAGGGCACACCCCAATTCTCAAAGCATTGCACGCTATTGTTAAGAACACGAATAAAGATGTTACAAAATCAGAACAATGTTTTAATTACTCCGGTGCTGCTATATGGAACAACTTGGCCCAAAATGCATCGTCTATTGATGGTTAATCCTCTTGATGTTCTTCTATTTTCAAATTGTAAACTCTTTTTACTCTGACTGTTTTCTGTATTTTTTTTAAAGTAATGTTCCCCCCCCCCCTTTTTATAACACAGGACCATAATGTTATACACTCCCTCTTGTGTTGATTTTTATATCCTGTATAAAGATCTTTGAAGGGTTCAAAGTACACGTTCGGTAATAACTCAAAACAAATATTAACTTAAAAACTGACTTGGTAACGAGCATTGGAGAGCTGATGATAGTATAAAACATTGTGGGAAACGACTCCGTCTGAAGTAATGTAGTTTTTGAGAAAGAGGTGATTTCTCACTAAAATAATAAAAGACTTCTAGCTAGAAGTCTTTTATTCTTATCTGAAAGCACACCAATTCGTCCAGCAAGGGTTTTTTTCTTTCATCATATTCTCCCAACTCCGATGACCAATTGAGTTCAAATTTTCACATGTTTGTTATTTTATGCATATGTTGAGATACATTAAGTTAGAACACTGGTCTTTGACACTTACCAACAGTGTACCTAACCTTTAAAAAAAAAAAAAAAAAAAAAAAAAAAAAATAATAATAATAATAATAATTGGAAAACTCTTGGACTTGTACAACATTATTGTAGTTTTTTTTTTTCAGTTTACAAGTTCTTATGTTATTGTTTTTATTGTAATGTATTATTAGTACTTTGCTATACCGTATTATGTAAAATAGAGACATATTAGTAAAAAGATATACAATACAACTTATCCAAGCAAAATATACCTGCTACTGTATTGTTTATTTTGTATTTTAATGTGTTAGATCCAAAGTGAAAATAAAACAATGGTAACTCATTTTGTATAGATAAATGGCATTGTCTCTTTCCTCTGTTATGTGGACTTTTATACATTGAGGTCTATGGACAAAAAGTTGAGACAAAGAAATGTTTGTCCCTTTCAAAACGGATCATTGAGTTTTATATTCTGCGTATGCATACGACCCAAAAGTGCATGGGGCTCACTGCCTTCACAAATTCAGGCGAAAACAGAGCAATGTCAGGCACAGCAAGAAGACACATAAAAGAACCTTTTTACCTAGTGTTAATTTTGAGCAAATCAAATCTTGCCCTCCTAAAGAGCCCCCATATGCCCACTTTACTCTGAAGAATTGCCAACAATTTTTTTCTTTCGGAGATAAAATATTAATCACTAGTACTTTAAATGTAAACAACTAATTACCAACAATTATGTATTGACTAGTAAACCTAACATTTGCTCTGGGGAGTTGCACATAAGGTTTAAAGCAAGTGCCGTCATTTGTCACAATACTTGCATTATTTGATGACTTAATATTCAATATTCCTTCAGGCCTGTCCTAAACAAGTCCAATAAATCATAACTACTGGTGCTGCCAGCAGCTTCCCTTGTTCCGGAGTGAACAGAGGAGGCGTCTATCCCAGACAAGCTATACCGTGTTCTGTCACGCAAGCACCGGCCGGCACCACCGCTCGCTCACGCTGCACACAAACCCCCGCCGCACAATGAAACTTTTTCTGCTTCCTCTCCAACATAATTGCCAGTTCACCGGGCTCTTGTATACCGAGAATTAGGCGTCAATCGAGCGTGTAACTTTGAACAAATGACGGGGTAGCTTATTGCAAGCGATTCGGCGGAAATGAAGCTCTAGGCACCTGGCCTATTTACGTGAACCATGTCGAACAAGGCCGTCTACAAACAGAGATTTTTTTAAAGACATATTTCTTTTGCAAAGCAGGTAAGAACTTACGAAAACACACAAACAAGTAAAACCGCATAAGTTTGTTCTGGGTAGAAATCGGGTAATTTAGGTTCGTGGATAGGCCACGCACGCCGCCCGTATCCAACCGGTTATGCAATTTGTACCCAAGGGCGCTTTAAAGGGGTAACATGACTTTTGTTGGTTTCACTGTTATTTTTCTTATGGCAGCCACAATCACGGCTACACTTTTTGTTACAAATACATAAAATGATCAACACATACTGAGTAACTCTTTGCAGATTGTTTTCGACAAACTTAATAACTTTTTACTCAACGTTGGACACAGCGATTGTTAATTGATATAGAAATAACATTTATATACTACTATATCAGTGGTTTTCAAACTGTTCATAAAAAAAATGGACAGGACAAAATGTAAGTCTTGGCCATACACAAAAATGTAGCTGGGCACTTCTCCAAATTGATCTGTGAAACAATGGATCTAAAAACTGTAGTTTTAAAACTTTGGATCCATTACTTCAAATTGCTTGGAATTAATCCCAATCTAAGTTTTTACTTCTGAAAGGTCATTCCAAGGTCATTTTTAATTGCCTGTTTAGTAATGATTTTCTACCAAGTTGACATAAGAACACGTAATGGATGTTTATGTTTTAATGGCGAGTAAAATATGTACCAGACTTGTTTAACTAAGATACAATTTCAAAAAGTAAGTACATTTTAAACTACTTTATAAACGGTGAGCTAACAATGACAATGCAATATTTTCCCTGCTGAATGGTTGCGTGTTGAAGATCGTAAACGATAAACCCTATTAGGGATTACTCACTCTGAATTTTTTTTATGCAGACAAAAACCTATAAGAACCTAACCACAAACAACAAAATACTATAAGTTGACTGACTGCACAAACAATTATACTCAGTAAACACAAATTTGGATTTCAATCTATGTTATGCTTCATCGGCCATGATATTGCGTCTGGCTTTTCCATGACGTCTCAATCTGCTCATGAATATGCAAATTATAGAAGTCTACCAACCGCCAATTGAACATGATTAGAACAGTGTTGCAAGTGGTACGTGTTGTCACGTGAGGTGGATTGGGATAAGTGTGAATTGTTCCAAGTATTAATTAGTTATATATATCACACCACCCTATGCAGTTACATTACAGTATAATAAAGTATAAACTCGAAGTTGATGAAATGTTCAGATATAAAAAATAATATTGACGACTTCTTTCAAACTGATACTTGGGGAAAATAGAGTTAGCTGTTGCAAACTCCTTGCCAACCAAAAGGACCTTTGGTTTAGATGCAAAGCAACGGTTCACTTTGTCTTTACATTTGGAGCAATGCTAGATGGTACTATAACATATAAACGGGTTTTTATATTCTTATTTTGTGCACATCACTTTCACACTGAAGAAGACGAACTGGGCCCAATGGTCGAAACGTCGTGGTGTTATTCCACCACCAACACAACTGCTACACATTGTCCATAGTGGCAACCGAAATAACCATACAAATTATATTTCCATCATGCAGTTTTTAAAAATCTTACTTCCATTATTTTTTTTTCTTTTCTGAGATGACGCCTTTTGCTATGATGATGTACCGGAACGATACAACACTCGTCAATGTAGGAATCCACTCACAAGGTCATTTATTGTTAGACCCTCCTAGGCCAGGTGTCGCCCTTACTGTCTATCCACGATTGTTTTCTTGCTGTCTGCTGTTATTATTCAACCCAAAATTCATAGCCATTTTATCAATGAAATAGAGCAGAAATCACCGGGGGTTTCGTATATAACACGCACAAAGAGAAACCCCTTTTGTTTCGCATTAAAAAAAAAGCGCCAAAAGGGTCTTTTGTTTTTATTCGTGGTGTCCAGCAGTTCAATTCATTGATGAGGTGAATAGGGTTCCATCTGTGGTTGCGCCATGCGCGTCCAAAACAACCAAAGCGACTGGAAATGAGGCTAGTCAAAGTGTGGGAAAAGACTGCCAATGTAAATCAGCAGCAATGAATGGGAAAAACGTTTTTTTTTGTTTTCGTTTAGAATAATGTGAAACACAGTTCAAACAACGGAACAGAAATAGAATAGAATAAATTCTCCAACGGCCAAAAACAACACGAGAGGATACCTTATAAAAAATAAAGGCATTTGCCTCTCCTATTATTTTCAGTTTAACCTTCAAAAAGGTTTATAAACCTTAAAATCAATATCCCTGTCTCACAATGTGGTTTATTTAGCAAAGCAAAATGGAAAAACAATGGGCTGTTTATTGTTGGTAAATTAGGCTTAAAATTTAGTCGAATTTGTTCCTGTTCGTTAACTGACCAGGGCAGGAGTCTATGGGACTTACTAACAAAGGGACAATTTATTGAAATTAAAATAGATTCGAGTCTGAGCCGATTACCTTGAAAAATTGATTGCATTTTTTATTTGAAGTTTTTTCTTCTTCTATTTTTGCTAACAGTGGCTAAAAAAAACCGTATTCTGAGTTGATATACAATAGCAAACATTAGTTAAACCAAACTCCATTGGACGTTTAGGCCTATAGGTGATTTGATTCTTCTGAAGTTGTGGATGCCCAATTTTTTCTCTTAACGAATTATGACACAAACTGCATTTTCAAAACGAAAACCATAACAAAACGTTCGCATGATATTTCACGGGAAAAAAACTACATGTAACATGCAAACTTGTTTTGCATGGCTGATGGACGTGAGATTATGTTGAGATCCCGACAACTATTAATTTTTTAAAGTTTTTAATAAACTATCGCTTATCATTTGCGGTTTCGTTTTCTACAATACATACAAAACTTATAACATTCAACAATCTATAAAAAATACTGAACAAGTTCAGGTTGAACAATGATTCTACGTTATCCCTTTTGCAAATATGGTGTAGACCAGTGCAGTATACCACGAGGTTGTAAAACAAAGGATACAATAATGATTTTTTACACAAAATTGAATTTTGAATGAAAGAAAGTAAACGTGTCCCTACAGTGTTATACTATGCGAGTATGCTACTGTACTGCACTATGCACTAAGACTTCACGCCCATGTTTTTGAGATGGCGAATATCTCAGATGTATGAAATGACATGCACTCAGTTCTTCCACAAAAACCAACTAAATCTGGCAACTCGTAAAGATGGCTCTGTTTTGAAAACCGCAGACCTCCTTGAATATTTTTTTGTGTCCGCCGCCCAGGGTTGAAAATACAGTGGGAGGAAGCTGTGTAAGAAAATGTCTATACGAAGATATGGATGTGGATGAGTTTTTATAGTAGATGGGTTGATCGGGTAAAATAATGTCAAGGTTGTGACGGTTTCTACTTATCCAGAAAAAGAAACAAATCGATCGTAGAGCCTAAAATAATCCCCTAAAGTAAAAAACACAATACCTTAGTGCCCATGACATTATTCTCCCGTCCACTTTGCGAGAAATTACGCATTTGATCAAATTATCTAGAATGCAAAAGGAAGCGCCAGTGCACGATGTTGTAAAATGACAATTGTCTCTTGAAAATGTGGGAAAGGTTGAGGTGTTGGAGTTCGGGAGGTAAAGCAGCCTGGGGGCCGATTTCATAGAGATGCTAAGCACGAATATTTGCTAAGCATGATTTTTCTTCCTTGATAAAAACAGGATTACCAACCAAATTTCCATTTGTTGCATATTGCTTGTTTCTGGTATTCAGCTGTTGTTTGCTTATCCTGAAAATGACGTGGAAATTTGGTTGGTAATCCTGTTTTTATCAAGAAAATATTTCATGCTAAGCAAATTTGTGTGCTAAGCAGCTCTATGAAATTGGGCCCTGGTCCTTTGACCTTTATGTATCAAATAATAAACCACAAGAGAAACCGGTAAATTTTGTACAGTTATGGGTGGAACAGAAAACATTTTACTTGTGTGTGTGAAAATTACCTCTTTCTCCAATCTTAATCTGCATTACTTCAAAGGGTGTCTTTTGTAACAATGTTTTGTACATTCAACAGCTCCCGAAATGCCAAAATGATTCCAGTGTGTTTTGTTAACACTTTAAACATTCTCACTTATGATGAGTACGAGCGAATATTTCTACTCTATTATGTTTGTCTCTTTATTCATGTTCTAATAAAGATAATACAGTTCCAATGCGATTATTTTTTCCCGTTCAATAAAATCATTACCAGTTATGGATCTGTCTTTGGGCAGATTAAAAAACTGCAAAATACCACGTCACCCAGGAGCATGGACAAAGTAAATTTCAATATTTTTAATGGTTCATTTTTATTTCTAAAATATTACCCTTGTTGATTGCTTGTGTTATGTCTTATTTATATATCTAAAGGGATTGCTCCTTTGGATGGTGATTTGGTTCGCTTTTGGGCAATCCCTAGGCTACTGTTTGCTTTTTTTTTATGTCTCTCTGTTATTGTTGCTGTATATTTTTGATTTTTTTTTAAAGCCTGAGCGAATATATAAGTAAATAAATGAATTCTCCATTTTTCGTTTTTGTAATAGCCTACATTGAAATAAATACTCTATTACTTTATTTTAAAAACATTCGTTAGATTCGATGGTTGAACCAGGTTGTTCATTAAACCACGTGCAGAAGTATTAACAGTGACGTCACGCCACACCATTTACTGTCATGATGTATTGTATTCCATACCTTGGTGGTAGAGATCAGTGTAAAACAATTGGTTATCGTAGGCCTATCGTTATTGTTCAATACATTTCGTTGTGACATACCAGAATATGCGAGGGAGGGTATAGTACACATACCACAGCTCTCCTTCAAAAAATCCTAACAAATATGAAAACCACATGCTTGAGTCGAAACGTCGGGCACTTTCCATTTTTACCATAGGTCATTTGGGTAAGCATTTTGCAACAGCTAGTTCCACTCAAACATTAGAACCGTTCGTTTATCAGAAGAAAACATGGCTACCTTATAAGCGTTTTTTAAAAATAAGTTTGTAAAAAAAAATTCACAAAGTTTTGATTGAAAACTGAAAGGAAGGACTGAAATGAATTTACTCTTTCCCACAGCCCAATAACGTACCATACCTTTTAACACATACGACCACCCGGCCTCTGGCGCAGATCCTTGGCCTTTACACAAAATCCACAAATATTTTTCAAAATAACAAAAAACATATTTTTCGAAACCTGTTTGAAACACCTCAATGATGTCCCCATTGAGCAGGGTTTGGATAACAAAAACATGAGCAAACAGTGTAACAATGTCCACAAAAACCCGCAGTGTTAAAAGAGGCGAATAGATGTAGAATTGGAACTTGGCTTCCCACTAGAAATCACTGAAGGTTCTTAGAATCTACGGACGTGTTAGATAGACAGGTGAAAAGGACAGCGATGGTATATTAGGCCAAATAAACAAAAATATCAGTTGATCGTCCCCTCTCCCTCATCCTTTACTGTGAGGCCGCATCCTTTTTTGTAATTCCTTATTTTTACATTTTGTTTTCAAAAAGACAAATTGTCTGTGTATTTCTCATTAAACTGACTCATCTTTTAAGAACATTTTACTACATAAAGTAAGAGGTTACTGAAGAATTGATGGCCAGTCTTGATTTAAAATGTTTGGCGGCCGCCTATGAAAGAAAAAAGAAAGAAAAAAAAGGCCCTCATCCTCCTCTTTTTTGAAAAACCTGAACGATCACTTTTTCTTTTCAACCTGGCCTTATTTCTCTGAGGATGGACTGCATTGGGATGGAGTGAGGCCCGACCTCATTACACATTACAAACAAATATACCTTGCGCATTGGCGTCACACCACCGTCATCTTCAGAGGGCAAACCATGGCCAAGGCCAATATCGACTTTCTGTTGACCGCCATTAGAGGGCGCCCTAGCCCATGACGTCAGATGCACAATTAAGGTCTACGAAATCATCGTGTAATACAATGTAACGAATAGTCTTCTCCTAAAGACATTCAGAGCAAACTGATCGAAACGTTGATTTATTAAACCACTGGCTTTTCTCAGAGCCCTCACAACCCATTAAAAAAAATTTATCAAAACAAAAAGTGATTTTGTTTTTAAATTGTTAAAACTAATTTGTATAATAGTGTTGTATTGTAATGTAATTGTATTCTATTGTATTGTATAATGAGTTGCCTTTCAGCCAGTATTGTTAGACTTGGGGTTTCAACTTTGCATCGTTAACTGGGATGAAATAGAAAAACAAATGTTTTAATCGAGTTGATGGTAAGAAATTGTTACTCAGTGACATTCACACCCGCTACCAGTACTTCACGAAGGCAGTAGAGGCAACTGCCTCCATGGCCCTCTAGCCAATGCCTTGGTGCCCTTTGGAATATTCTAGTTTCAGGCCAGACACTTCACCCTCGATGCCCCTGGCCACTACTTTGGTGTTCCTTTAGAATGTTCCTGTAGAAATTTGAATTTCTATCACAGAAATGCCCTTTACTTAGTAAAACCTGCCTTGCACATGCCTCTGGAACAACCTTCCAGATTTGAACTAATCTGTTTTGCCCTCAACAATTACCAATCTCCTACTTTGTCTAAAAGCATTCAGAAATAATGGTAGCCTCAACATCTGGTCTCCAAACTAATAAACTTCACAGCTGTTTGCAAAAGCCTATTGGGTCTCATGAAAAAAAGATTACCAGTAAACAATTGTTTCTATTGTTACACTCTAACAATTTGCTTACACATTACCAAATGCTCTGATTGATTTATGGTATTTATTGATATTTTTTGATGAAAACAAGACTTAATATCATATGTTTATATATATATTAATTTGTCTGCACACCACAGATCATTTACAAAAGGGTTTTACATGCAAGCTGTGAGGAAAAATCAATGGGGTTTAATAGGATGAGAAATTCCTTCAATTCGAGGTTGTTCTCTGTGCGGCAATTGTAACAGCTGTACATGGTGTTTATTAGAGCATTGATGACTCATTTAAATCATTGATAACTAGAAACGGTAGTTATTTATTTGTAGGTGTAGACTAAACTAAAAAATAAATTACCCATTATCTGATGATGAAGTGGGCCAAATTTCATAGAGCTGCTTAAAGGGATATGGTTTTACCCTGGCCTTTGGTATTTACTCCAAAAATTCATGACAATAGAAAATCAGGGAGATTTTCTATTGTCATATCACAGAGAAAACTAATGACAATAGAAAATCATGGAGATTTTGCACAACAATCAGTCAGATTTAAAATTACAATCAACATAATGGAGGAAAAGTCTCATAATCAGGGATATTTTCAAATTTGTTCGTCAGAACATGTGTAGCGTTTATGGTTAAACTCTCTGGGGGTGTCATCACATGGAAAGATTTTTTCATTTTCAGGGACCCTTCTGAGCTTCAGGGCACCTGGAGTACCTTGTTAATAGATACGTGCGCTATAAGACTTTGATATTATTATTATCATGCAGAATCAGGCAGAGCTAGGCAATGTTTTCCTCATCACTTCCAAAGCGGGGCGATCCTCAATTATTTTCAACTGATTCACATAAAATGTGTTCACAAACAACAGTATCGTCCATCCCTCGCTACTACATGGGCTCAATTTCAAGGCATCGCTTACCCAAAACCTCTGCGCTTACGACACAATTACATGCTTAAAGGAACATTAGAGAATTGCTATTGGTAACAAAACAGTTGCTGACAGTAAAGGAACATTAGAGAATTGCTATTAGTAACAAAACAGTTGCTGGCAGTGTAAGCGCTTTATGTACCATATACATAAACTGACAAACCTGTACAAGTTTGAGATCGATCGGCCGATTACACATTTTGCATGACATCGATGCAAAAACAAAAATGAATAAAACGCTCACTGAGCGATAAACTCAAAACGCGAATTTAGATTAATTATTTCTCATCGAATATGACATTTTCAGACAAACATATTTCAAGGGATGTTTTCTACTAGCATCATCATAAGACTGTGTAAGTTTTATGTAAATCTGTGATCTTCACGATTTGTGTTTCTTACCAATTCTGTAACGTTGCTTTAACAGGGCATCGCCTAAGTGAGAGTTTCAAGTACTGGCAGTACCATGAAACTGGGCCAGCAATTCATCCTGCTGAAAGTTTCAAGCAAATCAAGCAAATTGTTAATACATATAAATCATTTGCTGTTCAAACCGAGCTTACACACACAAATGCCATAAGACTTTACACAAGTTGTTTGGGATGAAACTAATAATTTAATATGTACACATTTGCATGCATTTGTTTAGCAATGTGGTATAGCCTAAAGTTATAATTTATGTATATTTTTAAACAAAGATATTGTCAAAATAGAGAGACTGCCAAAAATAAGACTAAAAATCTCATTTTGTAGAGCGCCTGCATGTAAATCCTGAGGTCGCAGGTTCAAGTCTCACTCTAGTCAACATTTCTTTGTTCAACCCAAAATTATATATATTCATATGTCATTTATAGCATTATCTATTCATTACAGGAGTTATAATATACATGTGTCCACATTCAAAGCAGACAGACAATGCTCAAGCTTTAGATCACAATTGAAAACACTACACCCAATGTCTAATACAATGGTTGAGATATATACATGTAATAGCAATCTTTCAGCCGAAACCTGAGGCCAAGTGTATCCTTCAAATTGTTATTTCATAATATTATAATGCATCTGGAATTTTTCGCTCAATATAGAAAAGGATTTCCTTTTACAGCTGTGTATGTTTTATAGCGATATTAAGAGGATGTTTATTTAAGGTAAGGTTGTGGGTACCAGGTCTTTAATAAAATGGACGTATACAAGGCCAATCATAGACTGGTCCCCCGTCTCTATCCGCCAGGATCAGGCACTAGTCTCACAAACCAAACGGTTTCATTAGATGGAGATATATACATAGAATGGTGCGTATCTACCATGGGCTAGTGACTGCCATTTTCTAAAGGCCGTTATCCTACGTTATTCACAAGCCTCAAAGTGTTATACAGATGTCTGGGCTAGGTCACTCATTTATTCTAGCAATACTAGAAGCATGACCACAGAGGGCGCTAATGTATATCTGCACAAACCACATGTTATGCTTCTACTCACATGATGTGTTTGTACTAATGTTACTACACGTATTAAGATAATGCATTCCTTTCTAATTTTATAAACAGCCAGGCAGAGGAGGACAATCAATGCTTTAAAAAGGTCTAGATATGATGAAATAATGGCATTTTAGAAAGTTGGTAACCCCTAAGGAACATCTTGGATAATCCCACCATTTGGGTGTAACAATCAAAGAACATGATTTCTATAGAAATTACGAAAATCACACTTTTCCACCAGGCAGGGACATAAAATTCTAAATTCATTTAGTCTTATTATTTTCATCCATTTGTATTTGGTGAGGAAGAGATAGGGAAAGGCTATTTATACTTTGTAGAATGCATTTCACATTATTTCCCACATCTATGAAATTGAAAACAGCTCCTCCTAATTATATTTAACTTTTAGGTATATATCTACAAATAAAGGTCTAAGTGAGTGTTCAATTTCAAGTGTATGAGCTTCAGTATGGAAACATACCTGGACACGAGTTTATCCTTAGAAAGTGAACAGAGTTGGACAAAAAGGGAAAGGAGCAATTTCAGCAGATGTCCAGGTTTCGAACACCAAATAAATTACACTAATCTTTGAGTATTACATAACATTAAAATCACATTATTTACATTTCTGTTTTGATGGATAGTGAAAATGTCAACGATGCCTATAATTCATAAAAGCGTTTCCCCATGTACAGCAGCAAAACTGGCTCACCTAACAACCCCAGGCATGTGAGTAACTATCCATGAAAAGAAAAGAGGAAAAGAGAAAACTAGACAAGAAAAAAAAGAGGAAAAGATACATTTCCATATACTTTTGTACACAGAAAGTGAAGAAAAAAAAGAGGAAAGTCAAAACCAAAACAGAGGAAATCAGCTGAAAAGAGGAAGTCTCACATGCCTGCAACCCACACTGTTTATGGGCACACCATGGGTAACACTCTATGAAACTGTGTTTTGGTCGTGCCCAACATACCGAATCTATACCTGCTTGATTCTTTCACACCCTAAACACTTCTGGGTCACAGCTTGTACTGCACAAGTGCTGATATTTGGATAATACGATGTTCTCATCCAGCTAAAGGCAACTGATGGTCAATCAAGTCGATACCACTTTCTTCCCCTGGGGCTGTTGATAGAGGAAGACAAAATATATTAATGTTGTTGTTATGACTCTAGAACAACAATGATAAAATAAAAATAATAAAATATTAATCCCACCCGAGTATAATGCCTGTGATTTTTTTCACAGAACTTCGGGTAAGTACTGAGTATAGGCCTACAGTGCTAACAAACACACATCATTGTATATGAGTAAAAAACTAATGAGTAAAACTAATAATAACATAACAGCAACGATATTTTATAACGATACAAATACTAAAATTGAAATAGGAAAACATATTTGTAAATAACTGTATTAGTTGCCTGGATTTAAATAGAAACTACACTTAGGCCTAAACACATGAGATAACATTACTAATATAAAATAATTCAAGTTGAAATCTTTATAATGTAAAAACATACATGTCTATAAAAACGCACATGTTTATATAAACAAAAAAAAACATGTCAATAAAACGCACATGTACTGTATATAAAAAAAAAAACATATATAGATAGTCATATAAAATTCAATTCATTTCACACTTGTTGCACTTGGCAACAAAGAAAACAAGAGTTTGTAAGAAACAGTTATACAATAATGAACAAATTAAGATACAAGGGTTTTACACAAGATCATCTCTAGAGCAAAAATTGTTACAAATTAGGAAGTTTTTGCACAAAACCTCTCATGAGCAAGATACATCGTTATTACACAATTTTAATACAAGTTCAGAAACAATGTTTTACACAAACCATCTATTGTGCAAAACACAATAGTTATTACAAAAATTATAAATTGAGAAGTTTTTGCACAAAAACTCCCATGAGCAGATATATTGTTTAGGGGAGGGGAGGGGGGGGGGCTATATATATATAAATTTATGCACAATTTCAATACAAGTTCAGAAAAGGTATTTTGCACAAATCATTTCTCGTGTAAAATACAAGAGTTATCACACAAATTTAGATACAATGCTTATGTAATGATAAGAAATAATTTGCGATGAAATCATGTGAATAAATCTCTTTTAAATTATGCCGATTCTGAGATAAATATTCTGAGGGCTCAACCTTTTGGACAGTTTACTCTGTCCCATGTCAGGAGACTGCTGTTGAGGCCTTCAGTTCTTCTCAGAACCACCATCGATAAAAAGAGATTTACCTATATAGTGTCACCGCTAAATACTTCTTATAATAATAAGGACAATTTATATTGCGCATAAATCCACCTAATAAGGTGCTCAAAGCGCATGACAAGAAGAACACAAAAACAAAGCAACACTATAGGAAAGAGGGAACAAAGGGAAAACAAAAGAATGAAACAAACTACTGAAAAGCTGTTTGAAACAAATGAAATGTCAATTTGTCTTTAAATGTGTCCACGGAGCCACTATCCCGAATGTGTGAGGGGGAACTGACTCCAAAGGAATGGTCCAGCGTGTGCAAAGGACCTGTCCCCCCAGTTAGTAATAGTTTTGGGCACAGCAAGTAATCCGGAAGGAAGTTAACATATAATTACCTTGATGTAGATGTGCGAGGGCAACATTGCAGCAACTACAGGCTTGGTCATGCTAGGAGCATGGGGGATATTTAGCTGTAGTTCGGGTAGCTGCACATACCCAGACATCAAGGGGTGTAGGTTGTAGGAGAGTGACTGGCTAGAAGAGGGAAGAATCCTAAAGAATATCTGCAAGGAAAACAGTTTATTTATGTTTGTTAACTTAAAATCCTTGAAAAAGGTCAAGTTGGTGCAAACCAAACGGTAGTAATAATCTGTTTTATACAGCATTGCAGAGACACTATATAGTGACTGTCTACTAACGAGTCTTACTTAATATTCAAAATAACTGGGTTACAAAATTACTCCACCAGCAATCATATTATAACATTCACAATGTTCGTAAATTATAAAACCAGGCAGGGAGCATATAATATTAAACAAATAATAAAACAATGCATAATACACTATACTTAAATGAGCCTTAATTGAAAAGAGGCGACCACTTTGGAACGAATCTCTAATTATCACCGGTAAAAAAATTCTTGGCTGAGTTCTCTTACCTGTTTGTGCCCAGAGTACATGAAAGCCTCACTGGCTTGTATACTACCCTCGATCGTCTGCACGATGGATGTATCGTTCGTAATAGTAAACTTGACTAGCAGTGGTGATCGGACCACCCCGAAGGCTGGGATCTCTGTCTCTATGGACAGAGGTAGGGGCTGGATGCTCACTTCTGGGAGGGGTAACGTTGTCTTGACAAACGGAAGGCTCTCATCTTGGGAGTTCCTGGAGATGGGTGATGACAATTTAGTTTTAGTTAGTTTAGTTTATTACCTTTATTGCACAAACATCAAAATATGTGTACATTGTGGTGCAAAAGGGAAACCCCAAACAGTTACGCAGGCACACTAATTGAGGACCCTTAGTTAATTCTGTGGGCTGAGTGCTACAAGCACAGACCTATCAAGCTCAACTTATAGCCCAGCAAACATGTTTCAGACCGAAGCTCTTGCCTACCCAAATCTGATCTCTGAGAATGTGGATTTTGTTTCAACCGAAATGCAAAAAAAAAAAATGAACAGTGTATACCTTCCAGCACAAAGATCAAAGGGATACAAACACCTACGCATCAGTGTTGTAACTGAGAAAAAGAAAGACGAGACGAGAACAGTTTTGATGGTCATGGTCAACCATCTTAATTACCAGACCCCATTCCTACCCCTGCCCCTTCCTTACCCCTACAATGTGTATATCAAACACTGTACCTTTTCCATTCTAGTACGCAGCTTCCAAGGTTGATGAGCCCAGTCTCTGCATGGCCAGCTGCCTGGACACAAACACACTCACTGGCATGCTCCTCATTCTTCAGACAAACTAATCAAACAAAATACAAAATTGCATGGTTTAGACAAACATGCTTCAATTCAATCCACTTTTTTTCCAAATCCAAACAAATAAACAAAACACTTAGGTAGTGAATGAAGAGTAATGTTACAATCAAATGGAATAATGATAATACATGAAGTAATACAATAAAACAACATTTACAAGCAAAGGCAAAATATAAATTATGGAAAACAAAACAAAAACCAATACAGAGCACAAGGTGGTGGAGTTGGAGGGGGCCCATAAAAAGCAAAGCTTGTCGAGTATGGCCCCCATAAAGAAAAAGCAATGAAGCAATGACGCTTACACACAATCAGTCTAGATAACATTCTAGAAATATATCCCTGACTCTTTTTGAAAGGTACATTTATATACTTCCCATTCTCTAGTTTTTAGACTACACAAATCAACCTGTGAAAATGGTGTCATCAAATATGGTAGTCACTATGAAAGAAAACAACAAAGAACAGTTTGGGTTTTCTCACGATATTCATATCCGGCTCAGTTTTAAAAGAAAAATGCTGGCATGGAACTGTACACTTACCGTCACTAACTTGGGATTCAATTGTGTCAGTCGGCCTAACATCACCAGACTACAACGAAAAAGGCCAGAACTAAAACATTAAAAACTAAATAATTAACTTTTACTCAAATGAAGACAGATCTCTTCATGTATCCATGGAGGTACAGTACATGGTGTACATGTCACACCCAAAATAGACTACAACGAAAAAGGCCAGAAAGAAAACATTAAAAACTTAATAATTAACTTTTACTCAAATAAAGACAGATCCCTCCATGTATACATGGAGGTACATGACACACCCTAAATAGAGAGGAATTATCATTATGGGGTTAAATATGGACAAAGAAAAGCAGAGCAAAATATTACAATATGAATCAACAACAAATAATAATATGGTAAGTAAATACATACAATGTAAGGTTAATGAAAGGCAATATGAAATATAACAATGGTTCAGGAAATAGCAGATATATAAAGGCAGCAACATTTGTTGAAAAATACACACATAATAATAACATAAAGGCAATATGAAATGTATCAATCGTTCAGGAAATTACAGGATAATATAAAGACAACAACAATTGGGGGAAAATTACATACACATAATAATAAAAAGCGCATAAAACATTTTTAAAATGCACAGAATAGAAGAAAAAGGTTAAGAAATAAGACTGGTCACCAGGCCAGTGCTCAATCCACATGGGGAAACTTATTTTCCACATGCAATGTAAGGTACAAATGAAAGTCAATATGAAATGTATCAATAGTTCAGGAAATTACAGGATAATATAAAGGCAACAACAATTAGGGGAAAATTACACACACATAATAATAAAAAGCGCATAACACATTTTAAAATGCACAGAATAGAAGAAAAAGGTTAAGAAATAAGACTGGTCACCAGGCCAGTGCCCAAACCTACTTATGGGGAAACTTATTTTCCACATGCAATGTAAGGTACAAATGAAAGGCAATATGCAATGTATCAATAGCTCAGGAAATTACAGGATAATATAAAGACAACAACAATTGTGGGAAAATTACACACACATAATAATAAAAGCGCATTAAAAACTACATTTTAAAATACACAGAATAAAAGAAAAAAGACTGGTGACCAGGCTGATGCCCAATCCACAGTATGGGGATACAATAATAATCTGTCCCACCAACAGAGAACTAAATACACTGTAAAAGAGACCGAATTTCAAACACATTCAAAATTATCTTGATTAGCAAATGAGTTCAGAGGAAGGAAAATGGATAATAAATATACAATGACAAATTGAAAAGCAAGTACAATAACCAGTAAATAATGACAAAATGAAATATTCAATCTATGCAATTACTATAGACAATTTATCTCTATGTTTACAAACAGAGCGACCTTGTGCACTCAGGATTTCCTGGCAGGAAAAGTGCCACACTTTCCACTTGTAATTACCGCAATAAGTGTGATTTTGCTCATTTAAGTTCATTAATGTTTTGAAGAGCATACTGATTGAACTGATTTGGTTTTCGCTCTTAATGGTAAGAATTGGAAACCCTTTGTTAGATGCCTACGGCAGCTTTCAATAGAATAAAAGCATTTTGAGAAACATTTCACTTTGAAGTAATGTGATTATACATGCAGTTGTTTTGCCCCACAATTTGATTGTGTAGGGGTTATTTTTCCTGCGTGGACATTTGCTCAGGATTTTTGTTGATATCGCAAAAAACATGACCACATGTATACATCTAAACTTATTGCCCCATTTCATCTGACGTCATCATCAGAAAAATCTTGAATGCGCCATACTGGTGGGCAATTTCACTGTGCGTTTTCATATATAACTCTATGCATAGAGTATGGCGACGCGGCGTTAATACACGTAAACCTAACTTGCCCACCAACATGGTGAGCGTGGCACCAGTCGCCGCGTGTGACGCGCATGCAAGGGGTCAATATTCAATTAAAACAATCAAACACTTGCAAAAACCAAAGGTTTACTATGCCTTTAAATATACAGAGGATAGGGGTGGACTTCACAAAGAATTAGGACTAGTCTGAAGTTTTTAATATCTCCTAGGACTAGTCCTAAGTCAGGACTAGTCCTAACTTTTTGCGAAATCAAAATGCAAAATCCTTAATAATGTTTGCTTTTAGTATTTTCTTTGTGGTTGAGACACAGATATATGTATCTTACCAATTGGAGCGTAGTGTTTGAGATCATGATAGGCCAGGGTGATGTACATTTGATGTCTGTCATTAGGAGGAATGGTGTACCTCCAGATACATGATCAATCGCCTCAAACTGTTGGTGAAAATGAGAAAACAGAATTAGCTGTTGCAAACTGCTTTCCAATCAAAAGGACCTATGGTATAGTGGGAACATAGTTAACGGCCTGACGTTCGACGCTGATTGGCTCCCTCCCAAGGTGACTTTTTTGCACGCATGCTTGTCAAAAACTTGCGCTTGTATGGCACTTGTAGAACGCTATGTGAAAATGCAAGTATTTTGACAGGATTCCTCTTCAAGTGAATCCATTTTTACATGCAGGTCATCCATATCAAAAAAGGATAATAGGGGAACATGACTTGATGCCTCCTTTGTGTGCGGCCATACTTAAGTGGGGCGCGTAGAGTGGATTGGTTTATTTTAATGAACAAATTTAAAGAGGTTATGAGTGAGTAAGGAATGCTGGGGAAAAAATGACACTGTGAGGTCTAGTGTCCCAGGGAACGAGGTTGAAATTGAAGGGGTCTTACCTTGAGAGAAGACAGGTGTATTGAGACATTAAAAGGTAAGATGGTGTGCATTGAGACTGACTGTTCCTCATAGCAGGTGCAGGATACCGGTGGTAGAGCGCTGTTGCTGGATATCTTCACTTCTACGTTGTATACGACACGTACACTGATCACACGACTGCCTAGCTGGGTGCAGTGAATATATACCAACTTCTCTACCTGCATTTACAGAGCAGACAGTCAAGTTGTAAATCAATCTATGCAAAAACAGTTAGTGGCCTGATGGTTCAACTCTAGCAGAGTCTTTCTTGTTGCCACCTACTCTTTGGGATGAAACAGGGTAGTCCCCTACAGTCCATAGTGGTATCACCCACCAGGAGCCTGGCTAGTAAAGCAGAGGCCCTACCTCCCCAACTTTTACAAAGCAATCGTGGTTAAGATCCTTGCTCAAGGGCACAAGTGTCATGACAAGGTATCAAACCCACATTTTGCTGCTGAAAACACTAGAGCTTGGGTCCAGTGAGCTACATGTAGACCCCTCGGACACGACACGCCACACTATAATCTGTATCACAATTCAGTCTTCGGGCTGCGACAGGCAGATGTTTTGAATAATAACCCAGTAATAATAATTATAAGGCTTTGGGTTAAGGATTAGATTAAAGTACCTTGTTGGATTGCTTCATGGTACCTAAAGGTATGTTCTTCAGTCTCGAAGGGCAAGACTCCTTCAAGAAAGATTCTGGATTAAGACTAACTTCCGCTGCAAGGACAAGGAAAAATGTATACATGTAAGTACATAAGAAATCTAATTAAGTACTGAGTGCTTTAAGTGCTTTGTAAGGACCCATTATTGTTAATATTATTATTTAATTGGTTTGACTTTTCTAACAATATTTAAGTAGTTAACATCGGTCCAGGTGATCTGAAAATTGATATCAAGGGTCCTACTGAAAATTTTCACAAAACCTGAATCTGTTACGGACACAAGTGTCACAAACAAGTTACACACACTGAGAGCACCAAACCTCAAGTCTGGTAAAATCTGACTGGAATAAACGGTATTGCAAAATAGGGAGACTGCCAACAAAGAGAGCTCAGTAAGTTGTTGGGCCCCAGCTCGTTAAACTTGAGGTCATTGGTTCCAATCCTTCTCTAGTAAATTTGTCTTTGTTCAACCCCAAGTTGTGTAAATTAGTCATGTTAGACCTCCCAGTAATGACATGAATGACTCTTGTACACTTATCCCCGTGTGCAACTGCAGCCATGTTGACAGGATTGTGAACAGTCTAAAAGAAACAAGAGCATTAACTTACTCGTCTTCTCCAATCCTCCATCCTGTCCTTCTTGTAATCCGATTGACATGCTGTTAATTAAACCACAAAAAATAGTCTAAAATTAATACTCTTCCTACTCTCCGTCTTTTTGTAGTTGACAATAAGCTTAAAGGGAATGTACACATTTGGTAATTGTCAAAGACCAGTCTTCTCACTTGGTGTATCTCAACATAAGCATAAAATAACAAGCCTGTGAAAAATTTTGGGTCAATTGGTCATCGAATTTGCGAGAAAATGATGAGAGAAAAAAACACCCTTGTTGGACGAATTTGTGTGCGTTCAGATAGGAATAAAAGACTTCTGGCTAGAAGTCTTTAAATTATTTCAGTGAGAAATTACCTCTCAAAAACTATGCTACTTCAGAGGGAGCAGTTTCTCACAATGTTTTATACTATCAACAGCTCTCCAATGCTCGTTACCAGGTCAGTTATTAAGTTCACATTTGTTTTGAGTATTTACCAAACGTGTACCTTCCCTTTAAGTGTTTTGTCATTACCAGGACTAGAACCCACACTCTGCTGATCAGAAACACACCACGACGCGGCACAATGGTGGTCACTGTGGGAGTGCACTGTTTTCTTTGGGTGTACACATCAATATTTACCCAACTGAATATTAACCAGTTATAATATATGTCTCCCCCAGATACCAAAATAGTTTAAAAATCACTTTTGCCCTGAATGTATGAAAAACCTGAAACCTGAAAAACGGTTTTGAAAAAAATACTAATTGTAGCCTGCTTATGCAATAAAATTCTTGTAAGTTTTTTAGTTGCTGGACATGTTAAAGGAACTCGTTGCCTTGGATTGGTCGAGTTGGTCTTTGAAAAGCGTTTGTAACCGTTTTTTATAAAATGCATATCGGTAGAAAGATGTTGTAAAAGTAGAATACAATGATCCACACAAACATGCCTCAAAATTGCACGGTTTTCATTTTACCTCGTCGATTAACACGGTCGGCCATTTATGGGATTCAAAATTTTGACTCCCATAAATGGCCGACCATGTTAGTTCGCACAGTAAAAGGAAAACCACGCAATTTCGAGGCAAACTTGTGTGGATCATTGTATTCTACTTTTAAAATATCTTTCCAACCATATGCATTTTATAAAAAAGGGTTACAAACGCTTTTTAAAGACCAGCTCGACCGATCCAAGGCAACGTGTTCCTTTAACAGAACATGCAGGTCCTAATACTATGTCAGAGACTTGCAGAGACTTGTCAGAGACTTGCAGATTTTCTTAACCATCTTCTCAATATTTGAATGGACACACTTTCTGTTAAACTGTTGATGATTTACAGGACATTCATGCCGAATCACTCCATGTGTCAAAGCACTGAAGAGGGCATGAAGCATGTTGATTGTTTGATAGCGCTATTTATTCAGATAAAAGATGACTAATTGCTTCGTGACAGAAGTGGTGACCACAAAGAAATGTGATAAAGGAACACATTGCCTTGGATCGGTCGAGTTGGTCTTTGAAAAGAGTTTGTAACTGTTTATTAAAATCCCCAAGGGGGAAAGCCCACGCAATAGACCGATCCATCGCCCGAAATAGGCAGTAGTGTAGTTTCATATGACCTTTGTTATATTGGTGGGCCAACATGATCCCATTTATTTTTCAGTTGAAATTTGTTGAGGAACACTCAACTTAACCAAATACAAGAAAAAATTGATGGGATCTTGTTGGCACAGATACTTACAGTGATGAAAAAAGTGAATGTTGTGCCAATTTAGGCCAAAACGTGTGGAATGGCAATACTTTAGAAAATTTTCAAAAAATCTTTTGACATGCAAGTCGCAGAGATCCCAAGATTCTTTTTTCATTTGTCATTAGATGAAAACTGTTCTAACACTCGGTTGCCATAAAACAACTTTTTGTTGTTGGCGCGCAAGGTTACAGAGGTGCGAAAACGCAATATATTGGTAAAATTTGAACTTTGACCTCTTTTATTTCTCTGCGCCAACGAGATCCCACGCACTTTGCACTTCAATTTGTTTTAGGGATGCAAGCTCTTTCATGTGAACTTGTTTAATTCATGGGATCTTATAGGCGCGTTGAGTTATGAGGCGTTGAAAATGGCACGAGGGCACTGTTCATCAAAGGTTCAGGTGCGCGTTTTTTAGAGTCCCTGCCTGTAAGAGCCCAATTTCTTTTACTTTTGTTATGAGCCCAACTGGAGGTTTCAAAGAATGTTTTACTTTTGTTGGGATGACCTTGGCGCACATTTTTGTGTTTACAGGGAATGTACTATTCATTTCATGAAGGCTTTTAGGCTGAAACTTTGATAACTGATAACTCCCAAACCGAAAGTGTCAGCAAACTAATATTTTGGATTTATTCATTTGGTATGATAATGTATCACTCTAATTTTTAAGAAGAAGATCTGAGAACCCATGAATCACCACTTGGTACATTCTTACAGGCAGGGACTCTTAAAAACACACAAACTTGAATGTGATCTTACGTGGGTTGTGTTATAGGTTCCTCCTCATTGTTGGTGATAGTCAACTTAATGCAGTAATATTCATTGACTAGACATGGTGGCTGATGCTCCAACTTGATGCTGATGTGTGCAGGGCGTGGGAGAATGCTGCAGAGAGAATTAAGATGGGAAGAAAAGGAGAAATTAAATACACTGTTTTAAACTATTTCTGTGAGGTCACTCTACTAAAGGCAGTGGACACTATTGGTAATTGTCAAAGACTAGCCTTCACAGTTAGTGTATCTCAACACATGCATAAAATAACAAACCTGTGAAAATTTGAGCTCAATCGGTCATCGAACTTGCGAGATAAAAATGAAAGAAAAAACACCCTTGTCACACGAAGTTGTGTGCGTTTATAGATGGTTGATTTCGAGACCTCAAGAAATCAAATTCGCGGAAAATTACTTCTTTCTCGAAAACTATGGCACTTCAGAGGGAGCCGTTTCTCACAAAGTTTTATAGCAGTTTTAAGTGCATTAGCAGATTTGACAAGACAATGTACACCGCGCTAGTGTTAAGGGCGAGCCCCGCTCTAGTTTTACAGCAGATGGTGTACACATTAATACCATCAACATCTTTCCATTACTCGTCACCAAGAAAGGTTTTATGCTAATAATTATTTTGAGTAATTACCAATAGTGTCCACTGCCTTTAATGATTGTGTACAGTAGATTATTTTTAAGAATCTACACTTAACTGTAGATTTGTAACGAATCTACAGTTAAGTAAAGCATCCAAGTGGCATAGGTCTGTAGGAGAGAGCCAATGCACTAGCCATCCGTGTTGTCCTTTAATATTAATGTGTAACACCCAGGTAAAAACACCATCTGCTGTAAAACTAGAGCGGGGCTCGCCCTTAACACTAGCCCGGTGTACATTGTCTAGTAAAATCTGCTAATGCACTTTCGCACATCTAGCAACGAGGGAAATTCTGAAGACTATTAAAGGCAGTGGACACTATTGGTAATTACTCAAAATAATTATTAGCATAAAGCCTTTCTTGGTGACGAGTAATGGGTAGAGGTTGATGGTATAAAACTTTGTGAGAAACGGCTCCCTCTGAAGTGCCATAGTTTTCGAGAAAGAAGTAATTTTACACAAATTTGATTTCGATACCTCAGATTTAGATCTTGAGGTCTCGAAATCAACCATCTAAACGCACACAACTTCGTGTGACAAGGGTGTTTTTTCTTTCATTTTTATCTCGCAAGTTCGATGACCGATTGAGTTCAAATTTTCACAGGTTTGTTATTTTATGCATATGTTGAGATACACCAACTGTGAAGGCTAGTCTTTGACAATTACCAATAGTGTTCACTGCCTTTAAAATCCACTTAGACGTTGATGGCATAGCAAAGCCTTTACTACTTTGAGAACGAAAACAAACTGTTTGACTTCAATATGATTTATGACGTTAACTTTTGTGTCAACTGCTGATAACAATATTCTTGTTTGCTCAACAAACACTGGGCACTTTAAACAAACTGGGAACGGGGGTTGGAGAATATTTGATATGGATACAAACATCTTAATATTTAACTTTCGTTTTATGGAGTACACAATTGCAGATGTCAAGAGGGAGAATACAAAGTTCTTTTGGTTCAGTGTTAGGATATTCGTACAGTATGAGGGAGGAAATTACTAGCTTGTTCATCTGAACAAATGATGATGATGGAAATCTGCAAATTGTGTTGCAAAACAGTTGGATTTTAAAGCCGGGCGAAGTGCCTACTTATCGGACCATTTTTCAGCCAATTTGGTTATTAGCAAGAACTAGGCCACCCTGTGATTTTCTTTCCAGAAGTTAAAGAGTTACCAGTTTTCCTGAGGATCTGTGCATGTAAGTATTTGGTTTTCTAAATGCAAATTATTTTCTACTGCACAGTAATCTTGTCTTGGTTACAAAATCTATGTTGAAAGCTAATGGGTTCTAGCAGCAAATATCTGGTTTTGGCATAGCACCACATACATGGTTGACATGGCATGGAGCACAGGGTCGACATAAATACAAACTGAATTTACTGAAATTTATTTGTAAAAAGTTGACAACCCTTAAAGATGCTGGACACTATTGGTAATATTGTCAAAGACCAGTGTTCTCACTTGGTGTACATGTATCTCAACATATGCATAAAATAACAAACCTGTGAAAATTTGAGCTCAATTGGTTGTTGAAGTTGCGAGATAACTATGAAAGAAAAAACACCCTTGTCACGAATTTGTGTGCTTTCAGATGCTTGATTTTGAGACCTCAAATTCTAAATCTGAGGTCTCAAAATCAAATTTGTGGAAAATAACTTCTTTCTCGAGTACTACATGTACTTCACTTCAGAGGGAGCCGTTTCTCACAATGTTTTCTACTATCAACCTCTCCCCATTACTCGTTATCAAGTAAGGTTTTATGCTAATAATTGTTTGAGTAATTACCAATAGTGTACACTGCCTTTAAACAAAGAAAAGAGACAATAGCAAGATTTGAACTTGTGACCTACAGGTTTAGATTCCAGTGCTCAGAAAAACATAGGAGATTGAGCCTTTGTTTCTATAATTTCTTTCTTTTCTTGAAACAGAAAAAAGATGGAGTACAAAGTTGTGCATGTCATCATCCACATCCTGGTGTTTCTCATTGGGATACCAGGGAACCTCCTGGTACTCTGCATATACTGGTCCAAACCGGTCAGAACCAGTACCCATATCCTGATCAATGCTCTAGCAGTTCTGGATCTCTCGACCTGCGTCTTTCAAACTTTCCATTTGCTCTGGGTCTTCCGGATTGTTCAAACGCCAATAGTGTATGAGATATATTTCTGCTGTCTGGACACCCTTGTTTGCAGCACTCTGTTTGTCACAGTCGGGATCGCATTTGACCGGTTTGAGGCTATCAGCCGACCCCATCGTCGCTTCTTGACGACCTTCAGGACAAGGATTTTTATAGGCACCACATTTTGGGTTGCAGTAATGATTTTTGTACCTGTATCCATCATCAACATCCTTCCCAATCGATCAGATCTTGAATGCAAGCTTTTATGGATAATTGTGTATGACATTTCCATTGCTGTTGGCATAATTTGTTTTGTGGTAATTATCAGTCTCTATGTGAAGATCTATATGAACGTTCGGAAACGTGGACGGGTTTGTGTCGCCAAAATCCGTCATCGGAGTGCCACATTGCAACTCGCCGATAAACAAGAAGGTCTAATCGCAGAGTTGCCGAAAGGAAGCCAGATTGGACAATTGGGACTGTCATGCATTTTAGGTAATCCAGGTAACAAAGAACCATCAGAGACTAAACAACCAGTTGTCATAAACGTCATTCCTTATCAGGGCAGTCTGGAGTCAGTGGCCAGCTCTATAAACTCAGCTCCTCACAGAGTACCTCTTCATGGGGATTCTCTCCATACCCACAAGTCTCAACAACGTCCATGGAAAGTCCAATCTGAAGTTTCAAAATCAAGCAGCAGTGACAAACAAGTGGCAACTTCCATCTCATCACAGGACAGAAAGGAGTTTGGACTTCCTCTCTGCTCTCAACAGTCTCTTCAGTCAGACTCCTGTAGCTCTCTAAAGCCTTCAGACAGCATTCGACAGAACTATAACTTTGCAAACCCAAGAGAGAGCATCAGAGAAGTTACGACTTCTGTCAAGGCAAAGACAAGTCACCAGCTAGGTCACGTAGACCTTAGAAGCATTTCAGAATCAAGGAAGGGAGGACCTCATTCTAGTGAGACAAACAAAACTGCGCCTTCAAAAGGTCACAAACAAAACTTTGCAAACCCGAGAGACAGCATCAGTGACAGAGAAAATATGAACCATGTTGAGGCCAAAACAAGTCACCAGTTAGGGAGTCCTCTGGCAGTTGCACTTAGAAGCATTTCACAACCAAGTAAGAAAGGACCTCGACCCATTGACACAAACAAAAACATGGCCACTAGTCCAAAGCCTTGGACAACCGCAGCAGAGCCCAACAGACCACATCAAAGACAGCACAATCAAAGAGCATCAAGATTCAAGTTCAAGACCACAGCGATGCTGATTGCTACAACAGCCGTCTTCTTCACCACCTGGATCCCCTTCACAAGTCTCGCCATCAGGGCTCAAGTTGTGTACTGCACACAGGAGACAGATGATAAGAAAGACCTCTTCGACCTACTGTCCCACATCATCTTCATGAACAGTATCGCTAACCCTTTCATCTATAGTGTTGCCAATGCCAATTTCAGACAGAATAGCGCCCGTGTGTTGCATAAGATAAAAGTTGCATGCTGTTGTTGTACAAGTTAACTCTTTCATACGCCAATGGTTGCTAGCGACCAGTTTAAAAATCCCTTTCAGAAAAATTCAGATTGCATAGCCACCAGTTTTCAGAATGTGAAAGAAGACCCTTGAGGGTGCCATTTTGACCTATATTTTGGGGGGTCACTAGTTGAAAAACCCAGAGTTAAATGTTAATGTGTCCATTTATCACTAAAGAAAATGATGCATGAAAAAGTTAAGACTGTAGTCAGAGCCATAATTTTCTTCAAAAAATAACCCTTCTATACACTGGTACCACAGACTGCCACAAAGTACCACCGTCCAGGCTAGCATTGGGTGCATGGGTATATTCTGTATACACAGCTGGTAGAATGTGGGTTGTGTACTGTTGACTTAGTCTCTACAGTCTCCGTGAAATTGTGTGGCAAGGCACAGTTGGGGGGGGGGGGGGGGGGGGGGGAGAGTATGCTGATGTGTAATATGGGTTTATAAAATGGTTTAAATAGCAGTTTTAAGGTTTGAGAATAAACATTGGCTAGTGCTAGTCTCGGAAAAGCTTATATGTTGTTATACATATTAGATAGATTTCACTCTTGGTAAGTTACTACTGTATTTGTACATTTTAAAAGTATTCACTAAAGGCAGGAAATGAAGATTTTGAAGATACAATTCAAAAAATCTACCAACTAATCTGTTAAAGTGTTATCAAAGAAATGTACACTACACAATAAATGTTAAGAATCTTTTTGTGAGTATTTTGGGGCATTATATAACACTTCTCTCTCATTGTGCGCAATGTATCTGTAAACAATGTTTTAATTCAGCCTCCGACTGTGATGAGATTTGATTAATAACCAATTTCGATTAAATTCAATTTACTTTTGTTGGTTGGTGATAATGAACCCAAAATAAAAGAAATAAAAAAGAAACCAATCAAATACAATTTTGTATCCGGCTGTTTCTACACTCAGTGTTTTTTCCTACCTTATGCTTTGCTGAATTGAAATCCTATCCCATACCAGTCGGTCCGGTGAGGGTTGACCTCGGGTCAGGGTCACGACCTCTTGAATATTCATGAGGGAGGCAGCGTCAGCTCCGCCCCCTTGCCAGTAGAGTACGGCACAGCGTGCGTTGACCTCATCACCAAGGGATAGACACACTGAGGAGATCTGATAGGATGGGAAAGTAATAATCCCAAAATCATTTAAAAATAAATAAAAAATACTGCAATTTTTATTTTTGAAAATTTGAAACAAAAAAGCTGCATCCCCTTTAGGTGATCCCTTTGCTGCCGCTTCCCAGGCAAACTTGGGTGTGATCCCTGGCTATTTAACCTGTGTATGGCTTCTGACTGGAACCCCAAACAAAGATATTGACAAAATTGCCAACATAGGACTTGATAACTCAATTGGCAACCTTAAACACTGTACTAGCAAAGAACCCTTTGGATAGACAATGAAGGGAGTTTAAATGTTTGATGTGGGAGGAAAACCCAAGAAAATGATTCCCTAGGCAAAACCCACGCAGGCACTGAAAACCCAATCCACATAGTGCCCCATGTGGGGATTTGAACAGGGGTCCCAGAGGTGAAGTACAAGGCAAGAAACCCCTACGCAACATGAACACCAACGAGTATCTTGGGCATTTGACCCATTATAGGGCTAGAAGCTCAGCATCATAATCCGGAGGTCATTGGTTCAAATCCCGCTCTAGTCCTTGGGTGGTATAACTGCAACTATTTGGGCATTCAAACTTACCTCTAGTTTCCGTCCGACATCCTCGGGCAAGACGGCAAACTGAAACTGATGCATCTTGACCTGTCCTGGCATGAGGTACAAATCACCCTGGGCTTCGGGCGTGGCGATAGCAGGCACGCCCTCTGGAGAGGCTAACGGGCGACCATCCGTCACAACGCACTGGGCGTTGTAGGCTGGGTTACTCAGCTGGAGGGTGAGCTTGGAGAACTGGATGGGGAACTGGCAGGAGGACCTGGTAGGGCGGAGATGGAAATGTTGTCCGAAATCATTTGAACGTTTTTCAAAATGCATTGTAGGCATACAGTCTATGAATGTTTCGTGTTTG